>NW_027668890.1:0-48421 GCF_964194185.1 Rhinolophus hipposideros | reverse complement strand
GAGACAAGTGGCTGTGATGAAAAGTGTGAAGGTGTCCCAGAGGAAGTGATGTCACCTAATAGCATTACATTAAAGGAACTCTTGGAGATAATTCATGGCATTGAAAGCACAGAGGATAGAGTGTTGGCAGCTGAACCAAACTTAGGAAAGAGTATGGCAATTTATCACGGTATAGAAAAGATTTTCACTCATTTCCTAAGTTATACAACATGAAGAAGGTAAATCCTGTTCAAATTACTCTTGATACGTTTTTTTTTATAAGGAAACACTTTAGTTCTTAATGTTTTATAGTATACTAAGTAAATACTAATTTTACTATTTTTTCATTTCCCCTATACATTTGTAGAAAGCTTTTAATGATTTGACAAAAATGTTGAAAGCTCATGGAACAATTGTAGCTCTCTCTGTTAGTTAAGATCACTGCTCGGTTTTCACTTGCACCTTCATTTTCATGGTCGCACTGCCATGCAAAGTGAGGACGGCCTGTGGAAAAAAACAAAAGTTCTTGGCCTTCCATTGCCCTCACTTTCCTTCAGCGACTGCTGGCAGGTGTTTCCCTGTCTGTACCTAATGCTATTCCTAGATTCTTACTTGTATTCCCTGCTAACATCTGCATGCCACCCTGCATGCCTCTGTATGGCACCTCGTTCTCCAGCTGCCCCTGCCTGCCTCTGGCCCATCTTCCGTCCTTTTTTCTGGGCTGCAGATTAGGCAAAGCAGTTTTTTGTGGGACTTCTGGGCTGTCAGACTCGTGAGAAACGGTGGCACCACGTTATCACCTAACTCTTCTTCTCCCTGCCCCCTCCCTGTTCCACAGGGCCCCCTTCCCCTCCGTTAGCACTGCTGTTTGCTCTTGCCTTGCTAATCGAGTTCAGGTTATCATTGTTTCCAGAGTATGTGGTTGGAGTCTCATTTGCCATCCCATAGTCTTACCAAAGCCTTTGCCTTTTCAAATGTATTCATCTTTCTTTTGTGTTCCAAGAGACATCATTGTTTCCAGTGTTCAATTTTTGCTCTTCTCTGTAGTGTTTTGGTGAGAAGAGATGACTTCGATGAAGAGAAGCCCTTTAACTTGAGTGACTAGTAGTGAAAAGCCGTAGGATGTCACAGAGATTTGCATTAGGGACAAAAGAGGCTAGCAGGGAAGTGGTAACAGTTTCCTCAGTGAACCGTAAAGGAGAAACACTCTGGATAGTTAGGAAAGAGGGTAACAGTAAAAACGGAAGCAGGGAGACACATCCACGCAACCACAGAGGCGTGCGTGTCCAGGGAGTAAGTGTCCAGGGAGGCGTGCGTCCTCAGTGTGCCGAGGGTCACACAGACTCGGCGACCCACACTCTCCTCCACACCCCACACCCCCACTCGCCCAGGCTGCAGGTGGCAGTGGGCTGGACCTGGGAAGTCTGTTCTCTCTCTACCAGAGTAGAGACGCAGGACCCAAAGGGCATAATAAAAATAGGATGACACTCCTTCTTCCGGTGGAGAAACAAACAAACAAAAACTTGTCATATCATAGGGAGGATGCAGAGAACTTTATCTAGGAAACTGTGAGGTGAAGAGACTTTTGTGATCTGGTTTGGGGCCTAACCAAGGAAATAACCTGAGAGCTAACAAGCTGACTTAACAAATCAGCTTATGGGAACAATTCTAGTATAAATTAGGATGTGCCTCTATTTCCTTCATTACTTTTAGTTTTGATTGTTTGAATTGACCCAAGTTATGAGTCAGTGACAAATAACTTTTAGGGGTATTCTTTGTCTTGATTGTGTTATATGTCGTCAAAATTATTAAGATTAATTTAGACGTTTTCCATTTTGTGAAGAGATGTTGGATATTTTCTAGGTCATAATAGAAAGGTGATTTGTGGTCTAGCTATTGGGTGCCTTATAATTTTTAACTTAATTATACATAGAATTGAATCATCAAATAAAGTAGCAAGATGACTAGGAGTGGTTAGCTTGAATATTGCAGGTTGTATTAATTTTAGATAAAATGAAATTAGTGTCCTATGGACAATTGAGCCAAGTTACTGAATTATTCTATTCAGTTGGGACCACTCAATTTAACAAAATGGTACCTTTAGAGTTTTTGAGGGTAATAAGAAAATGGAAGTGAAATTAAAATTCTCTCTTGCAGTTCGAACAAAATAATTTCTGTGAGCAGCAACTAAGAAGGTCCATGTAAGAAATTCACTTTCTGCTCTAAATTTCATTTAGTAAGATTTAAACTCCCTGTTACTTTACTTGGAAAATATTATGAGTTAATGCAGGTCCGTGTCCTTTGTATTATGTGATTTGACACTTTTTTTTTTTAAGTAATGGGAACAGAAAGCAGAGATTGGGAGCTGATCTTCAAAAGACAGAAAGATAGAACTAAGTCGGCCTTCCTTCCTTCCTTCCTTCCTTCCTTCCTTCCTTCCTTCCTTCCTTCCTTCCTTCCTTCCTTCCTAACTTCTTCCCATCCTCCCTCCCACCCTCCTTCCCTCCCTCCCTCCCCTCTCCCCTCTCTCTCCCTCCCTCCTTCCCTTCCTTCACCAAGACTACTTTAGGAAGCTCTTAAGCCAGTCTGCACTGTTGGAGAAGAACTTTGTGGTATGTGTGGCTTTGGAGCTGGCAGAAAAATCAGTCAGTGCTGGGTGTGGGTCCTGGACTAGACCCGGTAGGCCAGCTGACCCACCTGCCCTGAGGGTGCTCCGCGGTGGCGCCAGACGTTCTGGGCATCCCCTGACATCGATTGGCTTCTGGGGACAAAACCCCGGCAGTTCATGGGTGACTGTGCCAGCTCTATGTGACAGCCTCCAGCATGGTGATGTCTGCATTCTCATTACCATCGTGACTCGGGGGCTAATGGTGTCCCGTAGAAAAGGCACATTTTGGACATTTAATAAATCACAAGTACTAATAGTTGCTACTGGGTGCTCTTACAAAGGTGCTAATAGCTGATACATGTCAGCTTCAGTAATTAAACGCTGTATTAACAATCTTTACCTCTAGTATGCCGAAAGCAGTGCCTCTCACGTTCTGTTTGATTCAGCAGTCCTAACGTTTCCTGGGAAACGCCCAGGGGAAGGAACACAGACCTCAGTAGGCAAAGTTGCTGTGCGGGTGGGTCAGGGAGGAAGCGTTAGAGGGGTTGGAATTGGGTGAAAGGGCCTCTCCTGGCTGGAGAGCCAGAGCCACATTCACGTCCAACGTTGGAAGGGCCTCTTGATTAGGGTTTGGTATGTGGAGAATGGAAAGCCGAGTTGGTAAGCTTTCTTCTTTTCCTCCTAAATTCCACCCTGATAACAACAGAACAGCATATTTGACCTGTATGGCATGAAAGTATTTGAGCATTAAGAGTCAGGTGCTAGGCTTGAGCAGCTATTGAAGCCTGGCTAAATACGACTTTAGTGGAGATGTGGTGTCTAAACAAACTAAGGAATAGCACACTACTTCTATTAGTAGTAACTCGTGTGTTTAATTTTGAAAGAACACAGCAGGCCTTTTGAAGGCAGTTTAAGGGAATGGGTGTGGAAGGGGGTGTGGGGGAAGGAAATCTCAGCAGAATGCTTTTAGATATTTCCTGTTATATAAATGCTACATACTTTTCATGCCTTCAGACTCGTAGCAAATGGGAATGAAGCCCATTAAGGCTTACGTTTAATTACTGTTACAAAGAAAGAATGTAGGAACTGTATAGGTAATGAAGGAACCTTGAAAACTGGCACAAAGTACAAGTTTTAGTTTTTCATCCAAATCCTATGTGTTGCATTTGCATATGGTTTAATGAAATATACTTGGACAAAAAAATTAAGTGTTCGATTTGTAAAAAGCGCTTTTGTTTAATTCCTAAGACTTTCTGTTTTAGTAAGAGTCCATCTCCAGGTGGACATTCTGGATGATAAAGTGCCTCATTTATTATGTCCCCAAAATAGACTTGATACATTGACGTTGCAATATTGTAATGTGTGCTTGTGATGAACAAAGTACTACATTGATATCATGACACTTACCACTGTCCATCTACTTCTAGTTTTGTAGAAAACAATATTTTTTTCTCTCATTTATGTTTCTTTTTTCTCCATTTTGACATAGACAGGTCCGTCTATACTTGTGACTGAAAGAAACAGCTAATGAAAGCTTTTAGCTCCCCGCCCCCTCCCCCTTGTTTTATAAAAGCTATTAGAACTGCGTAAGTCATGTGGGGCAGTTGTTTGTTATTGCCTGTGGAATTCAGGGATGAAAGTAGCTATGGACTTGTAGACTTTTTTGTTATATAAATACCATGTCAAGTTCATTGCTGGGTTCCTGTGTGGCCCAAGGTACTGTTGCTGTTCAGAATGTCTGGATTCAGGACCTGGCTCCATCACTCAGCAGCTCGTTCTGGACAGTGTGCTTCGTTTCTGTGAATCATAGTGTTTTGTAAAATGGGGACTCATTAGATCTACCTCACAGGATTTTTTGCACATTAAGGAGTTGGAATAGATGAACGCAGCAGGCCTGAATCAGTGTATATTTAAAGCAGGCTTCACCCGGGCTGAGGCAATTCTATTTCAGTTTCTGCACAACCTCGTCATTTACTCATTGATTTTAAAAAACTAACTCAACCAATATTCATTGAGTATGTACTACGTGTGTTATTCTGTGTACTCTGGAGGATACAAACGTTGAGTCCTCTTCTGGACCCCAAGGTGTCTAGAATGTATAACTAGAAAGTAGTCAATATCTTAAGAAAGGAATAGATAAAATACTTCGGGGTGCATGGCAGTCAGAACTCTGATAAACAGAAGTGACCTCTCAGCTCTCTGTCCCGAGGGCTAAAGCTCTCCCGAGGTGGACAGTGCTTTTCATGAGATGTCTCCTCACAGCCTGGAAGCACAGAGTTCTGTGGAACTTGCATCAAAGCTTAGACATGTAGCTGTTACCAAGGCGCCAAGTGGATGGATGATACGATTTCTGTCTGAGCATACGTGACATCGTATGTGAATTTGGCCGATGCACCAAGGAAGTTTCGTATCAGGACAAGCCATCATAGTGTGTGAACATCTCTGAGGGAAATGGCTCTTCGGTCGGGCCAAGGAGTGTGATTTCTCTCTGTGTGAACTGTGGTGCTGATTTTAAAAAGGCATGTACTGATTTGAAAGGAGCTAAATTTATATACCAGAGTTAGACATACCTAGTACATTTATTGAGAACCTACTACTACTATAAGCTAGGCTTTGTGCGGGAAGTATAATACTGAATCGTTTCACAACTCAGACTGGTTAGGGAGATAAAGCCTGTTAGACACATAGCTCAAATAAATACACAACAGAAACAATCATCGAAAAGAGATACAAATTTAAAGCGTGATGGAGCTCTAAGGGAGGGAAAGATTATTTCCAGTAGATGTGCATTTGAGTTGGGCTCTGTGTAGAGCCATCGTGTGTCCCAGTCTGTTTAAGTAAGCCCAGTTTACTGCTGGTGTCCCAGTATTCCATCCAATTAATATCCCCCTTCACTGTCAAAAGTGTCCTAGTTTGGATGATAAATTGTATGGTTCCCCTAGTTTTGAGGATTAAGTAAAACCTGACTGGAGATAGAGAACAGTCTAGGTAAAGGCGACACCGGGAACAGAAACATGGGCAATGGGAAGAAGACTGGTGTGGTTAGGAAAAGAATGCTGAGTTTGTAGCTTTGGGAACGAGAAAGGGAGTCATTGGAAATAAAGGTTGGGAAGGCGAGTTGAGGTCAGATTTTGAGTATCCTGATGCCAGACATTACCTTGGATTTTATGTAGTTGGCAATGGAAGTCAGTGAACAGTTTTTTGTTTTTTTTAAAAGATTTATAAAGATCCTTATATTTCTTGTCAGATACAGTAAAGGGCCTTTTAGGGCACCGGGGTTTAAAACAAAACTGTTAGGGGCCACTCCCAATTAAGGATCATTTAGATTTCTATATAAGTCACTGGGAAAATAAGATATGAATTACCACCATCTACAGTGAAGTACTGCAGAATCTAAAAACATCATTGAGCTTTAGAGCATGAATCGACTTTGGATCTTTGAATCAAACCCTGTTGTTTTATAGATGAAGAAAACTAACAATCAAAGGGATTGTTAAATGTTTAAGCTCTCCCAGCAAGCTGTTGACAGATATACAGTAAGAACCTATCTATACTCTGATTTCTTGTGTAATGCGTATTTGACTTCACTATGGAGCTGTGTTGGGGGGACTCTGTCATTTACTTTGGCTCGGTCACATCAGCGTCTCTGTATCTTGGCTTAGTTGTAATAAAGTAAAGAGGTCTACTCTACTTCAACGATGTTGAAGCTTATGTTTTAAATGTCCAGTGCTTCGAAATTCTTTGAAGAAAGCAAATATTAAGAAGGGAGATTGTTAAACGAATCGTTCCCTCCCTGTGTGCATTGAGTGTCAGGGTGCCTGCCGGCTATGGGAGAAATTGTTAAGAACAAAAATTAAAACGGACATTAGATACCATTTTCACATTGAAATGAGGTTTTAAATTATGATGTGTAGAAATTCAAGAGTTTTTAAAAATTATCTTTAAATATGAAATTCATCTCTTTACAGCATAAAGTATTAAGTCTGTATCTTTTTATTTTTAAAACCATTTTGAAATAGTAAAATTAACAACTGATCAAATCAGTACAAGCTTACAAATCATTGGCCTGTGAGAACTATGTTTTACTATAATTATATGTAATCATTTTTATTGATACTCATTGAAATTAGATATGTTACTCTAAAGTTGTTAAGGTTTGAGGAAGGCCTGACAAATATGTTTTGTATATTTTTTACACCTTTATGTAGAGTTAAGTTTTTTTATCATTATGTTTTTGGATGCTCATTAGAGAAATCCTGTTAAAATACAATTTCGATTGACCATAGTAGGCCTAAAGGATGGAGTGAATATCTTTATGCATACAAGCCCACAATGTTTATATCACATAGTACTTACATTATAAGAAGTAATTTTGGAGATTCGAGACCTGGTGTAAAGAAATGAAGTGCTACAACTTTCTCTTCTAAACCTAGTGAACTACTGAATATCTAATAGTTGCATCATCAAATGAACATATCATGCATGTACAGTTATATTTTTATCCCAGGAATATCTTTGAAACCTGATTCTAGTTTAATATCAACAATCAGGTAAATGTTTACCTAAGTAGAGAAGTTGCTATGAAATCAATACATGGGCACCAATTTGAGCTTCAAAAGAAGAGTGTACTACAAAAGGATGACTTTATTTTCTTTTGAAAAATGGGTTTTCAAGTTACTTAGAGAATAGTAGGTTTGTTGGGCAAATGGAACAAAAGGCTGTGGCAGAAATAATGCCGGGAGGATTATTCCAGATGTATATTCCAGATGCTTACTAATTTATAAAGACAAAAACAGTAGATTAACAGTATCTATGCCCTTGGCCAGAGAATGATTTCCACTGTAGAAAATAGTGAGTCTTCTTTGATCCATCATCTGGCTTAAAATTTCAGATTCAGGAGGCAGACACTTGAAGTCACAATGGGAGACGAGCTCAGAGGGTATAGAAATAAAACATTGAAAACCTTCCATGAGTATAATCTTTAGATACTATCTGACAACAGTTGCAGGGGCTTCCACGGGCAAACTTTTCAGCTCTGAGGTCCTGGAGTTTTAGTGGTTGGGAAGGCTATTAGGAGGAGAGCTGACTTCTGAGGCTCAGAACCTGGTGAGTATGCGAAGGACAGATGCTGGGAGAGTTAAAACAACATCCTGCGGGTGAACTGGGTGGAGCCTCAGAGATTGAAATGCACTTTTTTGACATAGCTTTTCATTTGTATTGATTTTTTAATGCTATTTATTGAGAGCATGGTCAAAATAATAGGGCATAGAAATGGTCATTGTTCTATGACATTTTAAAAGAGTAATTTCTTCAAATTACTTTGTTTTTCTGCTTTATAAAATGGAGAGAGAAAGTAACTGATGAGAGCTTAGCATGGCGACCATCATTTCAGATGCAACCAGTCGGAAACTTTTTCTAACTAACTTCCTTCCTTTCTTCTTTGTACCATTCCTGTAGTTCCTAGCACAAACTGCCTTGTATGTACTTGTGCACATGCTTTATCTCCCCAGTTAGAAAGTAGCCTTTTTGAGAACAGGCTCAAGGGTTCAAAAATGAAAATAAAAGCATTTATGTTGTGCCTTAACACTTTACAGAATGCTTTTCATATATATTATCTGGTATCTCTTAACAGTGTACTGAATGTAACAAAGGCTTCTAAATAAAAGCTAGAAGAAGAAGGTGTAATATTTATATTTCCTATTTTATTTAAGGTTCACTAGAACTTAGTTTATACTAAGAAACTACATTAGTAATATCTCCAAATTTTTAGGTTATGTGCTTTAAAGTACCGAAAAATATGTTTTACATCAGCTCTGAAAGAATGTAACTTTAAAATTTTATATGAGATTCCTTTAGGGGTAAATTTGAATCAGTAAGTAGACATAGTCGAGAAAGTTTTCTGACTTTTGAAATTAAAATGTGAAACTTATGGGAGATTTTACAATTTTATTTTAATCAAAATTATATCAGTAAATGATTAATACACACAAAATAGGTTCCCAAGGCAAAACAGCAGCCCCCGACCCCTGCCCTGGCCCACACCGGGTTCCCCTGAGTCAGCCTCACTTGCATATTGAATGGCTTCTTTTGGTATTTACCTCTGTATTTTTAAATAACATATTTATGTATCTCGATTTTTCAGTTGTAGATTTTGAGAACTGACGGCCCACTGGAGAGGAGGATGCAGCAGTCTCACTGCTGCCCTTCCACGTCTTGGCGTCTTATATCACCTTGCAAAGAAATCAGTATTCAATGTTCACATTTTTATGACTATGTAAATACTATTTCTGGATGACCAATCTAATGGACTATAATTGGATTTCCTTTGGTTTTCTCTGTAGTTAATAATTGTCTCTTTTTTTCCATTGGTTTAACTTTCTGTGTCCCTGTCACTAATTTGCTACCAGAATTATAAATCTCCTTTCAGGTCATTCAGGCACAACAGGTATTCTATCCATTTCAAACCTCCTGCTCCTCCTGTTCTTGGTCTCCAGTTCAGGTTGGTTAATCACTAACTGCTGCAGGTGTCATGTGCACGGAATCTCCATTCACTGTCATCGTACAGATTTCATTTGTCTTTTGCCTGTGTCGATCCCATGTCTTCCAGTTTTCTTGGTGTCTTCTCTCACTTTGGTATAACTTAGAAAGGCATAATTCACCTCGAACAGCACTAGCGTGGCTAACCTTGAACAGCACCATCACCCGAAGAACTGGATAAATAATTAAAGATGAGGCCCTGATGAGGAGATGTTAGTGAAAGTATGTGGGAATAGGAGGAACTTTTATTTTCTTACGTAATTTTAATGGTTGGTTTTTCTAAGTTAGGTACTACTCATCTAAAAGGTAACCAAGCTATGCTTTGTAATTGTAGTTCATTAACGTTTTAGATAAAGAAACAGTGTTTATCTTCGCGGTGATAAAGAACTATCCGCAGAGCCTTTTCCAGCCCACCCCACTTCACCTTGCACACTCTGACAGCCTTCAGCCTCATGACTTCTCCTTGTTTCAAACTGAACTTGAGCCGAAGCTCAAAGGGCATTTTTTTGTTGTTTGTTTATGACTAAGGGCTGATCTCCGAAGTTGGTATAGTTATCAGACATTCCTGGCATTCCATACGTCTAATTTTTAGTGCTTGGAGGATCTGGTGCTATGCCAGAAGAAAATAAGGGCTAGAGAGCACCAAGAAACACTACCAAAGAAAGTCTTCACGTAAGTTATAAAAATCCAATCATGTGTTTAACTAGCAAAGCAAATGCTAGGTATGGAATTGATTTGGAGCCTGTTAGCGCCATTCCTTCAGCTGCTCAGGAACATTTCTCAGTTTTCTGATATTTGATTCTTGAAATTCCAACCCTAGAGCTTTGAAAAAAAATATCTGTGATTCTTTTGGATTGTGTGTTAGTTGTACTCAGGGCCAAGATGAGGTGCTTTTCAATGCAAAGCTGAGTCTCCTGAGAGTGATTTAGTGTGTGGTTGGTGGGCGTCATCAGTACAGATGCAGGGGTCCTCAGAAAGTACCTTCCCTGGATACTTGTGGATGGGCACTGGCCGTTCTCAGCACTGAGGGCTGCAGTGGTGGACAACACGGGCTGTGCGGAAGTCGGGGGAAAGACCATAGCAACACACAAGGTAAAGCAGACATGAGAATGACATCGGAGAAGTCAGCTGGGTGACAGGATGCACAGTGATGGCTTCCGGTAGATGTGTGTTAGTCAGCTCTGCCTGAGTTCGCAAGCAGCCTGCAAACCGCAGTGACTTCCACAGTAAACGTCTACTTTTGAGGGGAGGAGTGTGGGAACTGAGGTGAGAGCTGGTGGTCTAAGGGAACGTGAGCGTCATTGGCAATATTTTAGTGTTTTACAAGGAGGATCTTTTCATGTAGTTCCTAACTAAAATTTTATATAAAATGATTTTAAAAACTATTTCCAAAAGAGTATCAGCTGCTGTGTGGAAAATGGATTGTAGGAGGACAAGAGTAGAAACTCCGCAGCCAGCTAGGAAGTTAGGGTGCGATCCAGGCTAGAGATGCTAACTGGTAGCTTGGATTAGAGATGTGGCAGTGGAGAAAGTTGTGTGGATTGGGACTATGTGCTGGAGATCGAGCCTGCAAGACTTATGATGATTGAATCTGGGGTGTGATGGAAGGGACGCATCACGAATGACTGCCTCCCCGGTGATGACTTGAGCATCTGAGGTGATGATTGTGCCATGTGCCCAGATGTAGTAGTCTGGGGAAGGAGTGCGGTTGGGGGAAGTTGCCAGGAGGTGAGGGGATCAAGAGTTGTCTTTTATACAAGTTACATTTGACGTGGTTATCAGACATCCCATGGAATGATCAGGCAGATGTTGGCTCTAAGTAGCCTGGATCTCCGCAGAAAGGTCTGGCTAGAAATCACTTGCTTTTTGTTTTCTCTAACAAACATCAGGGGAGCACCAAGTACCATGCTATGTGTTTAGAATAGAGATGAAAAAACCAGTATCGTGTTTCTCCCAAAATAAGACCGGGTCTTACATTAAATTTTGCTCCAAAAGACGCATTAAGGCTTATGTTCAGGGGATGTCATCCTAAAAGTCATGCCAGGGCTTATTTTCTGGTTAGATCTTATTTTCGAGAAATATGGTAGGAGCTCAATGAACTGAATAGACAAGTGAACTAAAGAATGTAAATGTGGAAGGTGAGCAGTTGGAATAGGAAAATATTTCCTAAACCAAAAAGAGCTCATACAATATCATTAAATAGTAACACCTCGGGAACAGGATGCCTTCCCTGAGAGGCTGATGCTGGAACTCACTTTTAAGGACACCTGTGAGGTGAAACTGAGGAAGGGGAGGGTGGTGGGAAAGGGTTCAGGTAGAGGCAAATGCATGTATAAAATCATGTGTTTGCTATCTATATAGCAACCTGGCTTCTTTTTCCTTGACCTCTCCTGGACTCATTTTTGGTAGGTTTTTCAGTAGTTGTTGGAGTAGGTGTCCGAGGTACGGACGTCCTGCTGTGATCTGTGAAGAAGTAGAGTATTTCCACCCTTTGTCAGCTCGTCTTGTGAATTCCTGGTTTAATGAGGGCCTCTCGTTGGTACTGGCTGGGTTTTCGTCCTTGTCTGACATTTAGTATTTGTAGACCCCTATGCCAGTGCTTGCACCTAGCATGTCATGAAACCTGGCCCTTCCCACTAAGTGTGAAGTCCGATATCTTCCCCTCCCAAAAGCTAGGCTTGGGGGTGGGGAAAAGCTTGGCTTAGATACAAATGTTCATAGCAGCAGCATTCATAACAGCTAGGAGCAGAAATAATCCAAATATCTATAAACTGGTGAATCGATAAACAAAATGTAGCATATCCATATAAAAGAATATTATTTAGCCATAAAGAGGATCGAATTCTTGAAACTTGCAACACCATGGATGTAGCACAAGAAACGTTATGCTAAAAATGAGAGAAGGCCAGACACAAGAAACCACAAATTGTATGATTCCATTTATATGAAATTCCAGAAAAAGCAAATCTATATACACAGAAAGTAAATTCGCGGTTGCCTGGGGCAGGGGGTAGGGATTGAAGGGTGACTGCAAATAGCACGAGGGGTCTTTTGGGGGTGGCAGGCATGTGCTACCCTAGATTGTATAGTGGTTGTAACTCTATAAATTTACTAAAGGCTTCTGATTTGTACAATTGCAAATGGGACGATTCTATGGTATATAAACTGAACTTCAGTAACGCTGTTGTTTTTTTAAAAAGCCGACCTTGGGATGATGGGTTCCAGCATGCCCAGCCAGGGACACCGGGGGAGCGAAGGTGGGCGCCGTGGAGTTCCTGTGTGCAAAGGAGTCTCCACCAGCGTCCACTCTGCCCCATGGGCTTCCTGACCTCCCATTGTGTCCCTTTTAACAAATACTGAGCCTCTGAAGGTATAAGATAGAAAAAAGGGGCTCTAATTCAGGGAGTCTCTCATTCTGTTGTTGTGAGGATTATTTTGTGTTCAGCTGCACTCCCACCTACTTCACTGTCAAAAAGACAGCCTCACCGGTATTAGTTGATTCATTTTCTGATGGTATAACAAGGAGGCACGCTCAAAGGTCATGTGTTTCCAAGCATTTAGCTACCCCTGGAGAAGACAGCATGCGCCTCGAGGACAGTCGCTGCCTGTCCCTGGGAAAACTGCCTGAGGACTGCAACCTCGAGTGTATCCCCGGGCACGGAAGAAGCATTCCGTGGACACGTGATGACCTGATGAATGCAGGAATGAAGTGTTCCTTGGTTGGTAGTTTGATCGTTACTTCCTATTGGCAGGAATGAAAAGACAAGAGAGTGAAGTAGGTTGTTTCCCTTCCAGTGGAAGTCAGCTCTCTAAGCATTCTTACTGTGGCATCTTTTGTCCCATTAAACATGGGCACATCCCAAGGCCCTGCCTGGCTCATTAATCTCATTCATTATCTGCTCTCCCTCAGGAAATTTTAGTCCGTAGTTTACCTGCATGCCCCTCTGGCACCTCACACACAACATATTTTAAAGTTCATTAATTATTCCTGATAATTTTGCTTACCCATGCTGATACCACTGTTCTTCTCGGAAACTGCCAAACCGTGGCACTGCAGACTTCCTCAGTGACCTCTTTCGTGGTGAGTGCATTGTTTCCGTAACACCCCCAACGTTTCCTTACCCAGCCTCTGCTTTGAAATAGCCAGTGACAGGGAACTCTGCATTTACTAAGAGCCTTTTCTCCTACCTCGCAGCCTCAAATCCTATTATTATTATTTTCTCTACAGCAGCCCTCCTCCCTGCTTTCACTTCCATTATCTTTCTTCTCGATTGCAGTTGCTCAGTACCTGGTGGAAAATGGAAAACAGCTCTGTTTTAGCCTCTCTCCAGCCCACTGGCTCTCTCACTGCAGGGGGCATCGGAATCATGTGGAGAGGTTGGCCCAGCCCTCAGACTTCCCAATGTAGTAGTTTTGGGGGAGGAAGTCAATAGTTGGCATTTATAACCAGTTCCCAGGTGATGCCAATGCTTCTGGTTCGGGGACCACACTTGGAGAACCACTGCTTTGGTTTCTCTCTGCTCAGTGCACCGCTTTTAGGTTCCCTTTCCTCAGTTACAGTCTGTCCCAAGTGGGTCACTCCTGCTGGGGTCTTCCACTGGCCAGGGACTATGTTTCCCAAGGTGGGTATAGTGCAGCAGGGACATCACATTAAGTACCTTTTAGTAAAATTGTTTTTTCATGTTTTACTTTCAGTTTTTCCTATTAGGTCAAGGATAAAGCCTGTTTGGTGCTATTATGTCTTTAACACCTTTCTAATGCTTATTAATTTACCTTCTTAACAAAGAGAGCAAGCCATAAGCTCCATGCCTCTGCTAGCAATTCTCTAAAATGATTTTGTTTTCATTGTATTGATTTTCTATGGCAAGTGTTAAAGGACTACAATTTGTAACTCTGGGTTAAGGAATGGAACCCAGAGTTTTAAAGAATTCTTGTATATCTTTTCTTCCAGTAGGTTTCATTTCTCATAACTAGGTTAGTTTCATTTGTCAGACATAATTCTTTTGATTTAGCTGGAATTAATTTTGTTGTAAGGAAGAGATGCAATCATAGGATCTAGCTTTTATCCCCTAACTGGCCATCTAGTTTTCCTAATACTTTTAAATAATGACTCTTCTACTCGTCATAAACAAAGTTCATGGATAAGCAGTGTCCTCGGGGGGGGGGGGGAAAATAAAATGCAACTTGACACAGTATTAAACCCAAAATATATTGAAAGTTGCTACAAGTCGATCAGAAGGACAAACAACAGAGTTTTAGAAAGTGCAGTTCACAAAAGAAGCAAATAAATATAGAAAAGTTACAAACCTTCCTGGTTTAGATGACCTTAGATTAGATCAGATTAGATCAGATCAGATTAGATTAGATTAGATTGCTCCTCTTCCCAGGACGGTATTGAGGGGCAGTGCGGGGGTAGGGAAAGGGGCATTGGGTTCCCTTGTGGATGCATGCAGGCTGGGAAAGTCCACGTGGAGGAGAATATCTATCAGAATCTAAACATTGAAATGCCAGTGTGCCTTAATAATCTAATGCAGACTGACATTTTTAAATTTAAAAAGTGTATATCTCCTTTGGCTCACTACCAGGGATTTATTTTGAAAAATACGTGCACAGCTGAAAATACTTCCAAGCATGTTCATTGAATCATTAGTTCCTCTAGAAGGAAGTTGAAAGTAATGTCTGTGATTAGTTAAATGGTGGACTGTAATCTATTCAATGCATGTAGATGTTAGAAGGTTGATGTAAACTATATGTATCCTCTTTGAAAGATTTCTAACTTATTTTGCAAACTGAATAAAGTCATGGAAAATACAAATAGTAGCCTATTTGTCTGTTTTGTAAAGTATATGAATTTATAGATGGACTGAAAAGATACCCAATTATTATAATATATGTATCATTCTACAGGGAAATAAAGGAGGGACTTTAATAATAGTTTATCCTATTTTATGTAGTCTTCATAATAAGATTGTATTACTTGTGTTTTTTAAAGCAGCACTCAAAACTATAGTATTGTATGGATAGTTTAGTTAGTTTAATACCAATCTTGTAAAGTGTGCATAGTATATATTTGTGTGTGTGTATATATATATTTAAGAAAAACATAGACTGGAATGAAATACAGCATTAACTGATGTTAGCCCAATCTAGTAAAGTTATAGGCATTCAAAAACATCTTCCCATTTCCTTACGTTTGATAGAAGTAATACAGGTTCATTTAAATTATGTAATTAACCTCTTTAAGGGAGAGGTTGAGTATAACAAGGTTCTCTCCATCCGGAGGTGTGTGCCATGTGCAAGTTCCTTGTTCTGACTGGAGCGCTTTCTCCAGAGTAAAGACTCAAGCTTCTTCCAGTCCTGGTCCTTGAACAGTTGTTATTTGTGATGAAATAATAATGGTTGTGTGTTGTTTGAACTGTAGATAGGAGAATGAGACAGTCTTGATAGATGTTTGTTTGTTTGTTTGTACAATAATCTTTTAAGCCCTATTCCTCTCTCAGACATTCCTACCTTCTTTGCTAACATATCCACATAAATCCTCAAACTGTTTTCCAAAACCAGATAATCCAACAAGCAAACATTTCTTGGCACTTAGGAGAGAAAAGAAGTTCAGATTAAAGTGTTTGCACACCACTGTTTTCTTCTGTAGGGTAAGATGTTTTTTTTTAGCTTGCTGAATTATCAAAACACCTGAGATAAATTCTTTTACCTCTTTGTAACTAAGACTTTTTTTTATTTAGCTATTCATTTATGATACCTAAAGCTAATTATAGTAAACTAAAATAAATTATAGGACCAGATATATTAATGCAGTACTGAAAGGTTTTTCTCCTCTCTTGTCTCACTGTCAGGAAACATTTATCAACTATCATCTTAATATCAACCTTCATATTGTTTTTAGTAAATTCATTTATCATTATGTATGTAAATAGAAAACAAATTTTAATGACAATTCTTCCACGATATACTTGTTTTCATTTCTGTCTTCGTTTCTAACCTGCATCCATCCATTCAGTCAACATTGATTGTATGCTGACTATGCATGAGGCGGGCATTGTGCTGGAGACAGAGAACCGAGCAGGGGCCGTGCGTTGGAGAAGCTCGTGGGCTAGTAGGAGAGACAACAGTGTGGTAAGACACCTGAGGGGGCTACTAAGTCTTTGTGGGGGTGTCCGGTGGGACAGGATTGAAGAACACTGTGTAAGAATAGAGTTCCTAGGTTAGATGGAATCCACAGTTGCATGGTTTTTTAACATTGCCAAATTGTTTCTTAAAGGATTGTATCAAGTTACAAAATCACCTGTGATAAATGAAAGTAACTGATCACCCACATCCGAACCAGAACTAAGTTTCATCATTATTAAGACAAAGCAAAACAAAACAAAATCTTGATACTCTAATAGGCTTAAAATTAAGCCTGATTATTGTTTCATTTAGCATTTCTTGTTATTTTAGTGAAGTTGAACATTTCCCCATATTTGTATTATTTTACTTCCTCTTGTAAAAAGATTCACTTGGAGTCTTGGAATTGTTATAACTTGTTAACTATTTTTAAAGAAACAATTTATTGAAGTGAAATTTACATGACACAAAATTAACCACTTTAAAGTAAACCATTCAGTGACATAATTTAGTGCATTCACAATGTTGTACAGCCACCACCTCTATCTAGGTAGTTCCAAAATGTTTCCATCACTCCAAATGCCGTTAAGCAGTTTCTCTCCATTTGATCCTCTTTCTACCCCCTGGCAACTATTGATCTACTTTCTGTCATCATGGATTTATCTATACTGGATATTTCATATAAACAGAATCATACCATATATGAGCCTTTGTGTCTGGCTTCTCTCACTGCAAGGTTTTGGAGGTTCATCCACATTGTAGCATGTATAGATACTTCATTTCTTTTATGGCTGAATATATTCCAGTGCATGTATATCCCACATTTGTTTATGATAGAGATTTCAACTGTTTCCATCTTTTGGCTATTCTGAATTCTGCTTCTATGAACATCTGTGTATATGTGATTGTTTGGTTACCTGTTCTCAGTTCTTTTAGGTATTGAAATTGCAGGATCATATAGTACTTCTGTGTTTAACTTTTTGAGGCACTACCAAACTGTTTTTACAGAAGCTGTACCATTTTACACTCTCACCAGCAATGTACAGGGTTCCTATTTTTCCACATCCTCATCAACACTTGTTATTTTCTGTTGTTTAGATTGTAGCCGTCCTCGTGGGTGTGAACTGGTACCTCATTGTGGTTTTGATTTGTGTTTCCTTGATGACTAATGTTGAGTACTTCTTACTATTTCATATAGAAGTGGGACAATGAAAGAAAATGAAAGGCTTGCATTTGAAGAACTTATTTTAAAATAATTTAAATGTCCTTTGAGGAAAAAAATGTTTACTTAAAATGAAATAAAGTTGCCCAAATCTGAGACTTACTAAGCCATTAATTTTGTCTAAACACTTCATAGTTTTTATAATAGAGCTGTTTCTGAAGTAGCTTTTGCCTCCAGTTTCATCTTTAAATTGAATTTGTTTTCCGTTTCTCCATTCCCTGGGTGGATAGGACTATCACTGGTGCCTTTTAACCAGTGGTTCTCAAAGTCTGATCCAGGAACCCACAGCAGCCTCTCTTGGGAACTTAGAAATGCAAATTCGTAGGCACCCACCCCTGATCTGCTGAGTCAGAGACCCTGGGGATGGGAACAGGAATCTGTTTTGTTGACCCTTTTGGATGAGTCACATGTACGCTTAGGTTTGGAAACCACTATTCTAAATCAACATTTTTCAGGCCAGTCTTGTCTTAAGGAGCTTGTCAGAGATGTAATATACAACTTTGGCTTTATTAGCACCAACTTTTTTTTTTAAGCTAAAATAGTCAGACAATATAAACAATTAAGTTGAATCATTTTCTAACTTCCTTCGTAAGAATCATATGTATAAATCATATAGTTTTACTTAGAAATTGCTATTCAATCTACAAATCACGTCAAAGAGATAAATATTTTTTAAAAGCTACTTTTGATCTTTGGTCAGATCTCTAAGGAATTAAGAATTGCATGTCCTTCGTATGTATTTTCCTTTTACCTGTGAGTGGACTTCATTTTTTACTGCTTCAGAGCCTCTATTGTGAAGGTCCAGGGTGTGGACGCCTCTGTAGCAGAGCATGTAGCCATTATTGCCCAAGAGTAGAGACGCTGACCATGGCTGCCGATCGGCTGTTTCCTGTTAAAGTCTAGGCACCCCCCCACCCCAACACACACACACATCCTGTCCCTCCAGAACTTTTTTTTCTTTATGTTTGAACATTTTTATTATATAATATTGAAAATAAAAGGTGTGTACATCTAATAACAGAGTTTCAACATACATGAAGCAAATCTGATAGACCTAAAAGAAAAAATAGACTTATTCACAATAGATTTGTCTATAATATCCATCACTATAGTTGCATATTTCAATACTCTTCTCTCACTAATTGATAGAAGTGATGCGAGGAGGATGGGGGGTGAAAAAGGTGAAGGGATTAAGTACAAACTGGCAGTAACAAAATAGTTACAGGGATGTAAAGTGTAGGGAATATAGTCAACAGTATTGCAATAACTATGTGTGGTGCCAGGTGGCTACTAGATTTTTTGGGGGGATCACTTCATAAGTTATATAAATGTCTAACCACTATGCTGTACACCTATAATATTGAATGTCAATTGTAATTGAAAAATAAAAAAATTTAGAAAAAGAAATGGACACAAAAACAGAAGGAATATACAAGACCTGAACAACACCATCAACCAAGTAAACACTCCACCTAACAAAATACTTATTCTTTTCAAATGCACATAGAACATTCACCAAGATAGACCATATGCAGTGTCACAAAACAAGTCTTTTGTTTTGTTTTGTTTTGAAAAATATAGTTATTTGTCATAAAAATATGTGTAGTAATATGTAATGGATTTTTTTTTACATTTCCACTGTCTCTATTCCTAATGCTCTACTCCAATTCTTGTAAGTATATGCATACATACATACACATATATATAAACTTGTAGTTGGCATTCATTATTGTTCAGCTTCAGGTGTACAGTGCAGTGATCAGGCATCTACATCATCCCTGAGGTGGTCTCCCAAATGGGACACGTGTCCATCAGATACCCTACAAAATCTTTACAACATTATCGATTACGTTCCCCAAATTAATTTTCAAAACCCTGTGGCCATCTTGTGGTTACCGACTGTTTTCTAATCCCCTCACCCCCTTATCGCCACCCCCCCACCTGCCCATCTAACAACCCTTAGTTTTTCCTCTTTGTCTCCAAAACTGTTTCTGATTAGTTCATTCACTTATTCTTTTCTTTAGATTCCATATATAAGTGAGATTATATGGTACTTGTCTTTCTCTGTCTGACTTCACTTAACATAATGTTCTCTAGGTCCATCCATGTTGTTGCAAATGATAAGATTTCTTTCTTCTTTATGGCTGAATAATACTCCATTGTATAAATGTACCACAGCTTCTTAATCCAGTCATCTACCGATGGGCATTTCAGTTGTTTCCATGTCTTGGCTATTGTGTAAAGTGCTGCAATAAACATAGGAGTGCATACAGATTTTTGAATTGGAGTTTGGGGTTTCTCCGGAGAGATACCTAGGAGTGGAATTACTGGATCATAGGGTAGTTCTATCTTCAGATTTTTGAGATACCTCCATACTGTTTTCCACAGTGGCTGCACTAATCTGCAATCCCACCAACAGTGCACAAGGGTTCCCTTTTCTCCACATCCACGCCAGCACTTGTTTGTTGATTTATTGATGATAGCCATTTTGACTGGGGTGAGATGACATCTCATTGTGGTTTTTATTTGCATTTCTCTGATGGTTAGTGAGGTTGAGCATTTCTTCATATGTCTGTTTGCCATCTGTATGTCTTTTTTAGAAAAATGTCTCTTCGTGTCCTCTGCCCATTTCTTAATTGGGTTGTTTGTTTTTTGGGAGTTGAGTTGAGTGAGTTTTTTATAAATTTGTGATACTAACCCCTTATCAGATATATCATTGGCAAATATCTTTTCTCATTCAATAGGATCCCTTTTTGTTTTATTGATGGTTTCCTTTGCTGTGAAAAAACTTTTTAGTTTGATGTAATCCCACATGTTTATTTTTTCTCTTACTTCCCTGGCGCGAGGGGATATATCAGTAAAAATCTTACTCCAGGTAATGTCCATGAAGTTTCTTCCTATATTTTCTTCTAGGAATTTTATGGTTTCAGATCTTACATTTAAGCCTTTAAGCCATTTTGAATTTATTTTTGTATATGGTGTAAGGAGGTGGTCCAGCTTCATTTTTTTGCATGTGTCTGTCCATGTTTCCCAGCACCATTTATTGAATAGACTGTCTTTACCCCACCGTGCATTCTTGCTTCCATTGTCGTAGATTAAGTGGCCATATAGGCATGGATTTACTTCTGGACTCTCTATTCTGCCTCCAGAACTTTTTAAAGGGACCCCTTTCTTTCCACCTCTTCCAGAAATTGGTGGGTCGTCAAATCCAAGTAGTGTATCAGTAGTTAAATCCATGTGTTAGTTAACAGTAAGGATAGCTGTAGACAGCATAATAAACTTAATGGCTGGAAACTTACAAATGTTCACTGGGGAGAGAGGTATGTGTTGCGTAGTCACATGTTTATGTGATTACAAGTTAAGTCCCCCCGCCCTGCCGCACACAAGCTATTCAAATGGCGATAATAATTGTATCTCCTTTGCAGAGTTTTATGAGGATTTTACTTACACATTTACATATATACACACACATATACACATATATGTGTGTGTATATATATATATATATGTATATATATATAAAACATCGTTCGTGGTAAGCATGCAGTAAATATTTTATAATATTAGTATAATTACTACATGTAAAAATTGATTTTTAAACATAGAATATCGTGAGCATTGACATTTTTGCAAATAACATATCTGGGTTCCTATACCAACAGCATAACCAGTATGCTTTTCTGAAGATGAAACACCCACAAATATTGCCTTTCAGAAGTATATTCGTAAAATAACCACAGAATTAGGTTAAGTGTCATTAGGAAGATTTGGATAGGGCCTCCTAAAAGTCATCCAGATTAAAAATTTCTAGGTTAGAATGAGTGAATGGTTAGGAAGTGAATGCCAAAAGAGGAGCCAGATGATGTGAGGAAAGACTTTAGGGTAGGTGGATTGAGTATATTTGTAGGATGAATGAGAAAAATAATTAGCCTTATGAGAGGAAATTAATACTTGATAGTTGATGGAGTGAGAATGCAAAATGGGGAGAGACAGGTGGGATTAAGGGCAGGAGAGGGGCAGGCTTTTGAGTGGAAGAAGAATAGACACGGTGAGAGTAACGGGTCATTTGGTTCTAGAAGAGCAGACTTGGAAACCAAGATCATTGTGTTCAAATATTTGCAAGCCGATCGTGTGGAAGAGGGATTAAACTAGTTTTCTTTGGCACCAAGGGATAAAGCTAGGACCAGTGGGTAAAAGCTATAGGAAGATCAGACTTAGGGCCAACATAACAGAGAATTGTACAAGAGAAACCAAGCAGGTGCAGAGATGGCATGAACTAAGTGTGAAGAAATGAGCCTGGCTAGACTACCTATTATGCTACTTACACACTAGCAGCTACAGAACAGAACATTGGACGAGTCATTGAAATCTTGGGCGGCAGCCCTCCTTGGCCCATTGCATGGGCTGGAGGCCTTCCCTGTCTGGCAGTCCTGCTATCTAATATTATTCCTTTTGAAACATTTAAGTGAATTTCCTCAAAGACATAGAACTAACCTTGTTACCCTCCTCTGAAGTGGTTTGTATAATTTCTCTTCAAAGCCATTTTCTTCTTGCTGCTACCTTTGACTCTCTCCTATTATTTTCCCTCTTTTTGTTCCTTTGCATTGCCGGTTTCCCTGGCTAGAATAGTGATGGAAACAGAAGTTGTTTTGAGGGGACTAATCAACCTCATTATAAATTCAAGTTCCTCAGAAAGATTTCTGGTATTTCCCCCTCTCTTTAAAATTCAAATTGTGAACCCCATCCTTCCTCCTTCCCTCTCCTCTCAGAACAATCGAGTAATATTGTGTGGGCTGATTCTGTAGTAGTCAGACAGTTGACAATGCGAACTCGGCTTTGAGCTAAGCTAAACAATGACAGGAGCAGATGCTACCAAGTAAAAATAACTGTTAAGACCTTTCACATTCATGTGAAACTATGCATTTGGGAAGCTTGAATTGTGGCAAGAGTTTTATTAACCTGAAAATGGTTTTCCCTGTTAAGTGCTTTTTCTCTTAGTGCAATTAGTAAACTCAGTTGCAATTAGTAGACTTAGTTTTTCTGCCTTGGTGCTTGGACACACACAGTACTCACCATCATCCAATTATGAAGAGTAAATGTGCGTGTGTCACCTCATGGCCTAGGACAGATACTCATGACGGGACAGTAAGTACTAAATGACAGACTGTGAAACACTGATACAGCACTCAGAAGGAGAGGAAATGCCACGCGAAGTTCAAGTTTTATGTGTAAACTTTGGCAAAGTGCTGCAGTAAATTGCCGTTTTCTTCCCATTAGTCATGGTGCGAGGAAGATGGTTTTTTAAGCAAAGAGTAATCCCTGGAATTTAGCATAAAGACTTGTTAATTTTAGGCCTTTTGTGCGATGTTGCTCCATTGTGGGAACCAACAGAAAACACACTCTATCATCCATTTTCACTTCCTTAACATCAAAGGAAGCTTGACTATTTCAGAGATTCCCTGTGTAGAACATGAGTTAAGAAATTTAGAAGCGAATTAACATTTCTGCTTACTGTATTTGTTCTAATTCATACTGTTTCTAACTTTGGAATACATCTGTTTTGTGTTACTGCTTAGTATATCACAGTGATATGTTCCCTCTCCCAGGACAGCAGCATAACTACGCGCATAATTTTGTTTGGTACCTGAGGTTATTCTATTTATATCTTACAATTTGGGTAAAATTAAATCCTAAAATTTTGAAATTTATAAATATGTATTTGATGGGTTTCCTTAATGTTAGAATGTGGAGAAAAGATATATATTTATCCAGATACAGAAAATAAAGTAGTAAGTTGATTTTTGAAGTGATGCTGCAAAGAAACTTTTATGTTGAACTTTCCAGGAATGGCAACATCTGAATTTTTAACTGAGTTCACAATTACATGTATCATGTAGATCTAATTCTAGTCTTAGAACAGTGACAGTTAATAAAATGCTTATTATCTGCTGAACAATTAATGGAAAAAACTGGATTACTTCCAAGCATAATCAAGTTACCCTAACTTGTAATTATAGCACAGGATCTGAAAGCTTTTGTGACTTCTGAGTCTAGGAGTATTAAATACTTTCATATCATATGCTTAAATCAGATCGTGTTGGTTTGGTGCCAGGATAAAACTTGTATAATATCTCTGTTTTGTCATTTAAATTTACCATTTCCATGTCTTCTTACTCTTCATTTCTTTAGGATGCGTGCACCTTTTAGACAGCATTGAGAAAGGAGTTGGGGAAAGAGAATCCTCAAACAGAATAGCATGCAAGATATCCTGGCACCGGGACTTTATCTAATCAGCTTTATTGCACTCGTCAAAGATCAGTCTTACATACAATGTATGGAGACAAGCCTATTCCTGTAGTTGGGGAATTTTTGATATAGTATCTAATTCCTTTGTCAAAAGAAAACTCAGTTTTCCTGGGTAGTTTATATAAGATTGAATTTGAGCACAACTAAGAGCTCCATTTTTGACCCAGATTGAGTTCAAATCGATTCCATGTTTACAAAGTAAATATGACAAGTTGCCATATTTGGGCACATCGCTTAACACATGAGAGATTTATTTCACTCATCCAATATTGAAGCTTACCGTTTGTCAGGCATTATACTGTTTAGTTCTCATTTAAACTTCATAACCCCACCCCTCATTTCAAAAATAGATTAGACAACGGGGTTTAAGGTTGCCAACCTGCCCTAGGAAGTAAGTGGCAAGTAATTGGCAGAACAGAGTGTGACCCAGGTCTCTTTGATCCCAAATTTCAAGCTCCTAACCTCTGAGCCAGTGGTTACGTGAAGAGCTTGATTCAACATACCTCGTGGGACCCTGGAGTTTCTGATTCTGTAGACCTACTGTGGGGCCCAAGCATTTGTTATTTCTAACTAGTCCTTACATGTCGATGCTGCTGGTTGTGAAGATGACCTGGAGAACCACTGTTCTGTCCTCTGCTGCCTGACTCAGTGCCTTTGGGGAACATAAGAGACAACTCATGTGCCGCGCTTGTATTAATCACTAGCATTTACTGAGTACTTACCATGTCCTAGATAGTGTTCTAAATTAATCCCTTTTTATCCTCCCAGTAATCGCAGGAAGCAGTTAAATTGCAGGGAGAGGCTAGGGAGTATGATCTCCAGTTAAAGAGAAGGAAGCTGAGGGCTAGAGAGGTGCTTCGCGAGGCGTCTCCCAGTGAGTCAGTGGCAGAGCTGGCTGTCCTTCTGTCAGCCGAACTGGTTTAGAAAGTCAGGGTCCCTGGAGCCATCTTCAGAAGCGGACTTCATGCTATGGGAGGGTTGAGAGAAAGGGAGACACTTCCTTCCTTTCACCCCTTGGTGTTTTATGTCCTTGGAGGAGGGCTATTGAAGGCTAGACAATAGCCCTCCTTTTTCATGTTGTTCTCCCAGCATTCTGAGGGTTGATGACACAATTTGTTATTCTGATGCATGATGTGATTTTGGAAGTTATCTGTATTTCTGTTTAGCTATGATATCATTGATATTCGTTTGCACGGATAGAAGGGATTCCAGGTGATTTCACATGCAGAAACTGGCTTGGTGGTGCCAGTGCATTAAATTAGAAGATACGTCAACTAATGCTGGCCACTCAACAACAGAGCATCACGAATCAGTAGTGTTAGCCTGCCTGTGGCTGCTCTGACAGCCAAGGAGAATCTCAAAAGCAAAAATAAAGGAAGTAACAGGGAAAATCAACCAGTAATTAAGTCTGAAACCTATACTCTGCTTAGGAAACTCATTTCCCCAATAGTTTAAAAGGAGAAAGAATAAGGCAGTTTCAAAAGGTGAGATCACATTGACATATAAATACTTGGTGTGTTTGGTTCCACTAAAATTTTTGTTGTGTGACTGTGATGTTCAAGATACTTAGAAAAATGTTTGTCTCTCAAGAATTCATAGCGGACCTCCCCACCGAGTGGTTGGTTCATTTGTGTAAGAGCATCCGACCTGAAGTGAGTGTGGCCTGATGTATGTCATGTCTCAGAGGCACTGAGAGGATGATTCAAATCCTGGGACAAATTTTCTTCCTAACAGGACGCTTTAGCTGTAGAGCTAAATAGAGCTAGATCGCAACCCTCCTTACTTTCAGCTTGGAGTTTCTTCCTGATTTAAGTTGGCCATATTTATTTATTGTATAAATTTGCCTGTGAGTCTTAAGCTGTGAATTTTCAAAAGGGTGTTAGGACATTGCTGCTTTTTTGAATGTTCGTCTCTGTATTTTATCCCTGTTGTTTTTTCTTTAAGGTTTAACAAAAAGGGGTGCAAACTCTACACACAATCAGGAACCAAAAGGAAATGCAGTCTGGACACTTAGCTTGTGGTTAGGGCGCTGAATTTTGACTTGTGTGGTTTGACGGAAAGAATCACCTGTGCATTTATTCTGGTCTGTTGTAGGTTAACGAAGCCCTTGTCGTTTGCTGACTGCGTTGGGGATGAGCTGCCATGGGGATGGGAAGCAGGGTTTGACCCTCAGATTGGTGTCTACTACATCGATCACATCAACAGTAAGTTTTCCTTTTTGGTAAAAGCAGCCGTAGCAGAAAAGTAATTCCCCCAAAGATAGAGTCACACAAAAGAGTAAACATTTTATAATGTGAATTTGTTTAACCCTCACTTTATCAGTGACTAATATTTCATTGAAATGCCCATTTTTGGAATTTGGGGCATGTGTGTAGAGTTGGGCTTAATGGGGGTGGGGGGCATAGAGAGAGATAAAGGCTTCTGGTCTGTCTGTCTGTCTGTCTGTCTGTCTGTCTGCCTCATAGGGAGTTAGTTTTCTTTGGCGTGAGTCTAGGAGCCTGTGGAGACCAGGAGCCATTTGGCTCCTCGTTCCATGACCCCTGCACCTTCAGATTGGGGTCCCTCTTGTCCTTGCCGTGGAAACAGGTGGGCAATGGCACAGCTGTGCGTGTTGATGGTGGGGTCGAGGGAAGGACCGATGCTCATCAGTAACTCTGGAAAAGGCAGCGGTGGCTGTGGAAAAGCCCTAAACGCTTGTCTTGTTTCTGTTTCCTGATTTCTTTGTGGTTGGAAGGGGAATACCTCTCAATCTAATAGATTTTAAATCTGTCACATTCCTGACCTGGTAAGGCTAGTAGTGCGTAGGATTACTGTGGCCATGTGCAACTCTGTGAAACACATATTTGAAGTATTTTCGTGTGTGTGTGTGTGTGTGTGTGTGTGTGTGTGTGTTTATATTTAGTTCTCTATTACCCCTTTATAAATTTATTCAGATGGTCACATATAATATTAATATTCATTTTTCTTATTTTACTTAAACATAATTTTTTTGTTTTTATAGATTTTAAGAAATGCATAATTTATACTTACCTTAATTTCTCTTAGGTCTACAATACTGTTTAGTATCTTTAGGGATAATATCATTATAGGAAATTATTTTATTTAATGCTCATTTGCTAGTGATAGCTTGCAGCTGCCTTTGTGTAGGTATATGATAATGTTTTTGAGAGACACAACCCATATAAATAACTCTGAGAAATCTAAGAATGTTAAATATGTAAAGTATGTTCACATCACATATCAAATTTGTGAAAATATCCTTGCCCTGATTCCACTGGGGTCTTTCTTTACTGGGCAGATACTCGTTTCCTAGTCTCCTTCCCTGCCCTGCTCTGGCACTGGAGGACACTCCAGCTGTACCCTGTGCTTCCTGAACTTTCTGCCTTTCTTTGCATTTGTTGGTTCTACCCCCAGCTCTCTCAGCAACTGCAGTATCCTTCTAGGGGCTGCCTGCTCAGGCCTCACTGCTTCCCAAAGGCCGCCTCTGGCATCCAGCCCTCCGCCGTGCAGGTTCCTGCCCCCATTCTGAATTAGCTGCCCTGTCCAGGTATTTCTGTGGTACCAGGGACTTAGGAATTTTTAAAAATCACTTACATTCATTTAAATTATTTAGTTGCACATTTTCCTCTCTAAATTGTGAGCATCTTGTGGACACTGGTGGTGTCTTTATTTTTTTATCCTTGGGTACCTCGTATAATGATAAACTCTTAAATGTTACAAAGCAGAGCTTAATTGTTTAACTCACAGAGTAAAAGCTTTCTGTTTGTTTTTGAAGGAATTAAAATGCATTTCAGGTATAAATTATGCTTCAAAAAGCAACATTTTGAATATTTAAAAACTTGATTCTCAGTATAAAGTTTTAGGTCTACCATTTTGCTTTAGTGCAGTAATGGTATCCCAGCGGCCTGATGGATTTACTGTGCCCTAAAGTGCCCAAATTACCCACAGCAAGAAGTTTTCCCACTAAAAAGGACCTGGCCCATTATCTCATTAATCTTAAAGACATCCCTGTGAAGTAGTTTTGGGAGCAAATGGTATTATCTTCTCATAACAGCTGGTCCACACATATGTTGTATCTTGACATTGTATAGTTTCAGCATTATTTTCTCTTTATCTTAATAAAAAATGAAATAAAGAATGTTTGGCTGTTTAATACTATTTCTGTGTAACACTATTAAATATCTAGTAAAAGTAAAAGGTTTGACCTTGACAATGATAGTTGTATTAGGCCTTAAGTGTTTTATGATGGAATTCACCTTTTAGTGAGTGTGTATGTGGAGTGGGGGTACAGGTAGATATTGGCGGGGGAATGTTACCTATCCAGAGTTAATTGTGAAGTACAGTTCATAAGATTTTGATATTATCATTATAACTAGAAGTAAATCACTTTTCGACAGGGTCAGAATTATACCCTAATTTTTTGGTCTTTCCTGTAGTAATTGAGATCTCACTTATATATAATAAAATGCAGATTTTAAGTGTGTCTTTCAGTATAATCCTTTTAACTGCCACTCCAGTCAAGATACTGAATATGCCCATCACCCCAGTAGGTTCTTTCTGGCCTCTTTCCAGTCTCAGCCTCTCCACTGCTGCAAGTTCTGATTTCTGCCATCACAGTTTACTCTTACCTGTTCTAGAACTTCATATAAATTCGATTGTGTGAATAGAACCTTCACTCAACATATTTTTAAGGAATATACTACTGATACGCACAAGATCATAGATGAGTTTTTATTGTACACATCTAACAAAGGACCCATATCCAGAACATATAAACAACTCCTGAAAATCAACATTAAAAAGACAACCCAATTTAAAAGTGGGCAACAAACTTAAGACACTTCTTCAACTCTCTTCTCTTTCCCCATACTCTCTGGCTTCCATGGAGCCTCTTTTTCTGGTGTTCTTGTTAGTAAGCAGAGACCCTAGCCTCTCCACATCATTGAATACTTCCCATGACTGCGTATGCCTTAGGACAAAGTAGGGAGAAAGTGAGCCTGTAGTGGGCCGCCGCCACCACCACCGCCACCACCACCACTACTGCCTGCCGTGGGCTTGCGCATTTGTTCCTGGGGTTTCTCTGGGGTGGCCATGGAGCTCTCTCTTCCTCCTTGTGCTCTCACAAGGAAGAGTGGGTTTGATCTTGGAGCTTTTTTGTCTGCACCCTTTTGCAGTTCCAGAGGATACAGGAAATCCAAGACATATGGGAGGGATAAAACAATAACAAAATAGGAACTCACCGCCATATGACGATTCTGTGAGTTCTGCTTTCCTTCCACAATCCTCCTTGTTCTTACTTACTTTTTAGAGTCTTCCTTTGATTGTTTTACGTATTATGTCCTTGGTTTTCAGTTGTCATCAGTGGGAGAGATTGGGTGATGTGTACTTACTCCATATTACCCTGAACTCCAAACTCCTCTGTGTTAGCTTTGAAGCAACACGTGTTCAGGTTTGATGAAAATTCCTCAAGCGTATATGGTATTTTATATGGAGTTGTTTCCTTTAGAGGAAAGAAAATAAATTTGTGGCCCTCCTATTTCATTTGTCTTACTTCATCGTTTATTTTTTTCTAGGAGGATAAACTGTTAAGGCATTTTACACAGAAAAAATGTAGGTACTTTAAATACCCCAGCAAAACATACTATGGTGATAGTGACACTAAGAATTGTTAGTGTGTATCACTACTATGTGATAATTTACAAATTTTGTGTCGTCAAATTCAGGGACTCTTCAAGGTCACAGTCGTCCTTTTCTTCCACCTGAATGTAAACTTGCCTTTCTTCCTGAACCTCTTAACGTTGCTTACATCAGACTGTTCCTTCTTTCCTCATTTGCCTCGTATCCCTTTTGTGAGCCCCTTATGTCGTGTCATTCTCCAAAGGTGTGACCTCACCCTCATCCGCTGGCAGCTGTATCTACAACAGTATTTCCCTTTGCCATTACTATGCACATGACTTCTGTCTGTATTGCTGGCTCCGATTGTCCTAATATTTTGTCAAACATTTCTAGTTATAACAAACTGCTACCTATTTTGCTATCAAAACTTTAAAACAAACAAGTACAAAAGTGGATTCTTCAGTTTTCCTTTTGACTGTACTATCTTTTAAAACATTGTAGTCCTTATGGTTACTGAATTAAAAATTTTATAATCATCTTGTCAATTCCTGTTGATTTTTTCCTCTATAACATAATCTCAAATTTGCTCTTTTAGCCACTTTTCCACTGATGTTTTTCCTCATTCAGACCCTCATTACCCTGTACCTTTTGGTCCTTTCCCTTTAAAAACAAAACAAAACAAAAAAACTTTATAAAAGTAATAGATGTGCATGGGGAAAAATAGAAAATATAGGTAAATGAAGGAAGAAACAATTAAAAATTTCTCTGTTCACACAACCAGAGAGATCTAAGTATTCTAAACCTTTTAGTATATATTCTTACACACATACACGCACACGCACAGTTTTAAATATATTTTGTACTTCAAGTATGATTATATTACACATACTGTTTTCTTTCTTTATAAACTGCTGTTTTCACTTAATGTATAATCTTTCGTCAAAAAATCTTCTGCACAATTGTATCAACTTTTGATAGTAGAACCTCACATTTCTGTCAGATGATCTTCCTAAAATATAGCTAAGATCCTTCATGCCCTTGCTTAGCACCTTTCTGTGGCACACCATTGCTTACAAAATGAGTTGTGTAGTGATTAATCTGAGGTTAAGAAACCGTAGGCTAGTCCCTTTGGAGAACTGGCGGAAAAATGAGGAAGTACAATAGAATGTGGAGAGAACCATTCTCACACTAATAGAACAAAGGAGAACAAGGAGAAGCACCCTATCCATTCTGAAGGGTGTAGCTGGGCTTTAAGAGAAGGGTCTTTAAGTCAATACCCAAAGAATGAGTTAACCAGGCCTAGAGAACAAGGGTTTGGAGGGTTGGGAGAAGGAGAAATTTCCTGGAAGAAGGGAGACCACAAATAAGGCCAAAGGTCTGGAGAGGCCACAGAAAGCAGAGCTTGATGAAAGAAGGAAAAGAAATTCAGTGCAGCTGAAGGCTGGTGTGGATGGAGCCGGGGAAGAGGGCTGGAGAAGTAAACACGACTAGGTCCTGAAGGGCCTCTTGTCTGGAACCTTTCACAGCCCTTTTTAGTCACTGCCTATTCCATCGAACCTTACTTTTTTCAGCCAGAGGAAACCCCTATGTCTCTAAACTGCCATGGCACTAAACCATTCTCTTCTCAAGGCTCTGATCACTTTCTACTGCATAAAATAGTTGTGTTTTTGTTTTAATTCATGTGTCACAATTTCTTTTATATTTTATAAGTTCTTAGAAGGAGGGATTGTGCCTGCACATCTTGTTTCTCCTATCGCATGTGGTAGATGGTCAGTAATTGTAGAAGTAACAAACAGATAATAAGCATAGCAGGTCATTTCTAAAACGGAAGATAAGGAAAGTTGCTCATATTCATTTTATTCATCTTCCTGAGCACAGCAGGAAGAGTAGAAATATGCATGTAGACAGAAATAATATTCCTTTGAAGAGTCTGTTACCTTTCATGAAAAGCTCTTGTAACTCACAATGCGTTCTCTATAAAGTTTCACATCTATAAAACTGATAGAATGTGAATTCCTTGAGGTATGTGATGTTTTAACACTAAGTGCTATATTACTTCTTTCATATAGTAGATGACATGCAAATTATATTGCATTATAATACAATGATCTCCCAAGGCCACCAGGTCTTAAAGAAATACCCCATTTGTATAATACACTTTTTATATTTACATTTCATAAATATTCTTCACAAATCTATTCAGCAAATATAGCTGATGGAGATGAAGCGCAGTCCTGCTTTATGAAGCCTTCTGAGGTGCCATTGGGAACGCTCTTTTGTAGTCCATACTTGAATTGTGCAATATCTCGGAAATGTGACTATTTCCTGCTGAATCTCCTGTAGTGCATTTTATTTAAGCCAGTCTACTGGAGTGTTTCTGCTGATCTGTTCAAAACAAATGCTAGTAGTTTTATTATTATTATTATTATTATTATACTTTATTCATGTGTCAGTCATTGTTACTTTCAGTATGTTGGAACAATTTAACTGTTGACAGGTATTTTATTGAAAGTATGTCAGTTCCACCCTATGTGGGGAAATATGATTAGATAAAACCCCTAAAGATATTAAGAGAGAGAACCGGGAGTATTAATCTTACCATAACATTCCAAGTTTTTCATATACATTTTCAATTTGTATTATCTCTTTATTTGGTTAGTTTACTAGTTATATATCTCTATATAACAAGTTACCCCAAAACTTAGTGGCTTCAAATACAGTTATTATCTTAGGGTTTCTGGGGGTCACAAATCCAAGCAAGACTTAGCTATATCCTGTGTCTCAAGGACTTTGACAGCTTCCTTCAAGGGGTTAGCCAGGCTGCAGCCATCCATAGACGTGACTGGAGAAGGATCTGCTTCCAAACTCACTCATGTGGCTGTTGGCGCGGTTCAGTTCCTTGTTGGCTGCTGGCCAGTGGCCCGCCTCATTCCATGCCACATGGTCCTCTCCATAGGATGGCTTACAACATGGCAATTTGCTTCAATAGAGCAAAACAAGCCAAGAGCCAGGAAGAGAGACAGCGAGCGCAAGATGGCAGTCACAGCCTTTTATAGCCGAGTCTCAGGTGATGTCCTATCACTTAGTCTCTGTTGTGTTCATTAGAAACAAGTCAGGAGATCTAACTCATATTCAAGGGCGTGAATACTAGCAGGTGAGGATTATTGTGGGTCTACAGTTGGGAAAACTTTTTAAGATGATAAAGTTCTATTTGTTAGAGGGATGAGTTCTGGATTTTGAGCCAGGTTGCATTTGTGTGTGTGTGTGTGTGTGTGTGTGTGTGTGTGTGTGTGTAATAAATACATATATACATGAAATGAATATATATATGTACATGTATATAAAATGTGCTTGGACAACCAGACCTGAGTAACAATGAATATTTAAAACGGAGAAATTTAGGCTCCTGTTGGCTATCTCGGCCCATTCTTCATATTCCCCACGTGGCCCCGCTGCCCCGTAGGGATGACGACCTTGAAGATTCTTGGCTGGAGGGGCTGTCCATCCAGGGCTGTCCCCTCTTGCATCTCTTCTTTACACATTGATTCTAGCCTATTTTTCCCCACAACTAGAGGTATTCTTCCTTTGCATATTAAAATATTTACATCTTTACAAATGAGTGTTCAGAATACTTGCCACTTTAGAGGAAACACACTGGTTCCAGTGACTGGGGGCAGTGGTTGTGCTGTGTCTACCTGACCCAGGCCACTAGTCAGTCCACCAGGGCCTCTCTTGGCCCTACGGCCACCCAGGCTTCACAGCCTGAACCTCTTATCCCTAGAGACCAGACTGGACATCGGAACCCACCTGACCTCTAGAGATCCTTGTGGTCACATCATATCATTCTCTGGCTTTTGACTCACTGTAGCCCTTGGAGCCAACCAGAAATACCGAGATGGTCCACATTAAGGTTGAGATTCACATGCAAAGCATTTTGAAGACATTACATGCCACTAGACCTTCCAGCAAATTAATAAATTAATTTTCCTATCCTAATTTGTCAGGACAGGTTCTCATAGTCTTACAGTGGCCAGCCCATGGGACCTACCTGTTCTGATTGTACCTGAATTTAATGTATAGGGTGACTGAGCAATGACACAAAGTGGTCAGTGCCATCAAAAAAAGGTGTAGAACTTACAGTTCCCAAGAGAGGAGGGCACATCACACCACGCAGGGCCCCATGGGGAAGCACCCAGGTCAGTTAGGAGGCAGAGGAGTGGAGGAGAAGGCACAGGCCAGAGCCTTTATTGTGGTTTCCAAGGGAGGAGTGGGTGAGACATGGTAGGCAAGTCTGGACAAGTTTAGGATCATGGAGGAGGCAGTGTTCGATCTGTGGCAGAGCAAGGGTGCACATTCTCGGCTGCTCACAGGAATCACTTGAGGGGCTTTTAAACCTACCAGCACCTGGGTTCCACCCACAGAAACTCGCATTGGTTTGGGATTTGTTTTTGCTTTTTTTTTTTTTTTTTTTAGAGCTCTCTAGATGATTCTGGTGTGCAGAAGTGCAGAACCAAGAACCGTGCCTTCAAACATTGTCTTCAAACTAGGACAAGTGTTGTTTGTTTGTTTGTTTTTAAATTTCTAACCCTCTATGGACTGACTGATATTTTTGTAAAATATAATAAAATTGAATTATTAGAAAAATAGGGGAAAAAAGAAATACAAACTGTAATCCCCAGTATTATTGTTAGAGTCAACAGATATACAATAACTGTATAAAAATTTCAAAATATTTACTCTTGATTTCTATACTTATTTGTTGTGGACATATAACAGAGTTCAGAGAATTTAAAGCTTAAATAATCCCTCCTAAATATAATTTAATTCTAAAAAATACCTAATGTATTTTCAGAAACCACACAGATTGAAGATCCAAGAAAACAATGGAGGGGGGAACAGGAGAAAATGCTCAAGGACTATCTCTCGGTGGCCCAGGATGCCCTCAGGACACAGAAGGAGCTGTACCACGTGAAGGAGCAAAGACTGGCTCTGGCCCTAGATGAATATGTACGATTAAATGATGCCTATAAGGAAAAGTCAAGTTCTCACACAAGCTGTAAGTACAGTTGGCTGTTCAGACTTCAGACTTGCGGACCAAATTGTAAATAATAGAACTTTTTTTTTTTTTTTTTTATGGAGTTTGTGTAGAGTTTCATTTTGGGTCCTATTCCTTCTTCTGCAGGAAGAATCCCTGAAAGCTATAGGGGTTGGGGAGGAGAACGTAGGCACACCCCAGATTTCTCAGTAAAACCCCTCGACCCCATTCCAGATCAAAGTCTCCTCATTTGGGAATTAGGTATCCCTTCTAGTTTGGCTCCTGCTTCTGCCTGATTGCCTTTTATTTATTTATTAGTTAATTTTTACCTTTTCAGATCAAGGCAAATAATTTAGCCCCTTTTGCTACTCTTGTTCGCTATCTGTAGTGAGCAGGGCCAGGAACTATTAGCTAGAGTGAAGTTTCTGTTGACCACCTGAGTTGATTTACTCCTCTCTCATCTTAAAACTTGATTATATGGATGGAGCTGGCTTTTAAAGAAGAAGCGATGATGGACTCAGAAGTTCTACTTAAATTAAGTTTCTGGATAACGCAAAGCTCTGATAAACTGTATGTGCAATAAGGTCTAAGATTTTATACATTGGTATAAAATTCACAAGAAAATTGAGTACCAGGGTCTTCATGACATTTTTCTTTCTTGAGTTTTTAAAAAGATTATAAAGGTTTGAAGATTACTTTTTATATTTAGGTGTCTGATGAATGACAATAAAGGAATTATAAAGTAAGTAAGTATCCACGAAAGCCTGTAAATCTTGTTGCTTTTAGAGTTTGTAAATTCTAAGCTGAGAACTAGTTATGCAACCTTATTTTTCTTTTTTCTCTTTGAAAAGTGTTTTCAGGATCTTCGTCTAGTACAAAATATGATCCTGATATTTTAAAAGCTGAGATCTCCACAACACGATTAAGGGTAAGATTTTTTGTTTTTTAATTGTGGTTCTACATTGAACATATGCATAAACTTTGAAGGTGGGGAAGGGACTTTAGTGGTCATCTGCCACCTCCATTCGCTGTAGGAATCTCCTCCACTTATTCTCTATAGGTGGTCTTTCTGCCCCTGTTAGAAGTTGTTCAGTGATTCAGATTGTTCTTGTTATTGAGACAGTGTGTTCCGTCACTGGGCAGTTTTATCATTTGCAGTTAGTATACTGAATCAAACTTTGAGTCGCAATAACTTACTTTCCGTTGTCGTGCTGAAATATGTCTTTCAGAGTAGAGCCTAGTTGCTCCTCCATCAGACAACCCAATATTTAAAGATGCCCACAATTTGCAACATCAAGCCATTCCTTTTCTAGATCAAACTTGACCAACTTCTCACACTTTCTCCTGGGTTGTTTCCTGATTTTTTTTCCTAAGTTTTTTTTTTTTACCAAACAGCTGTTAAGGCCAGAGCTTGTTTGTCCTTGATTTTTGGAGTCTTAAAGACTATTCACGTAAGTAAATTCATGCAACCATTACTTAGGTCATGAAATAGATTATTACCGTGACCCCAGATGCCCCCTTTGTCTCCCCTCATTGTCATTATCCTTCTCTCTAAAGGTAACACTGGTCTCATCAACATTATAGGTTACTTTTTTGCCTGCTTTGAACTTTGTAAAACTGGAATGCTACCACACGTATTATTTGATGGCTTCTTTTTCTTAAGAACATTTTGAGATTCATCCGCGTAAATTTATTGCTGTAAAGCGTTCCACTTTGGGGTACATACCATAAATTCTTTGTCTTCTACCTACTATTGATGAACATTACCGTTTATTCCAATTTCTGATAATTAAAACTTATGCCTTAATGTATATGTCTATTGTACATGTCTTTTGGTGCACATGTGTACACATTTGTATTAGTTACACAATTAAAAGTGAAATTGCTGTATCAAAAAATATTCATAGCTTCAATTTTAGCAAATACTTACAGTTTGAGCCTTTCTTACTTTCTGTCTTTCCTTCCAGCTCTGAATTATTTTCTGCATGTCTTTTGCCTATATCCCACAGGTTTTGAATTTTGTATTTTTATTATCAATCAGTTCAAAATACTTTCTAACTAAAAAGGAATGAGATTCTGATACATGCTACTGAAGAGTAGCATAATATACTACCCTAAAGTATGCCACTTTAGTATATTGATTACGTATTTTGAGCTGTAAGCACTTGAAAATCAGCAAACGCAGAAAGAGGCTTTCTCTGAACTCCTCTTATCTGATTAAGGACAGATTCTCCTAAAGGAACTTCAGTTTTCATAAATCCCCCCACCAGGAGTTTCATCAGCCAGGGATGATTGACTTTCCACAGGAGATGTGAACACCACGCCCAGACACCCTTTGTCACAAACTGTCATATCGTCCATCTATTCCCTTATGACCTTATGAGCCCATTCATCTTTTCCCAAAATCATTTGCTTTCTTTTAAGAGGCCTACATATCCCATCCCCTTAAGCCTCCTCAGAGAATGACACATTTTACCCCATTCTCCATGTATACATGAGGTATACATGTTAATAAACTTCTGTTTGTTTTTCTCTTGTTAAAAAAACATTTTCTAACTTCTGTATGATTTCCCACATGAGTGAGTGAGTGTGTTGCTTAATTTTTAAATAGCTGGTCATTATATTATTGATTGCAGCTTAATTCCACTGTGTACTGTTCAGTTCTGAAATTTGTCTTTGACTGTTTTATATTGTTTTATATTGTTTTTAGTTACTTGTCCAAATTCTGATTGATATATAATTTTTTAAACAAAATAATCACAGTTACTTTTTAAATTCCATATCTTGATTAACACAATATCTAAATTTTCTATACGTTGGATTCTTCAGCATGGTCTGAAGGATGGTTTTGATTTTTGGTCAGTATTTAACTTCTTACAGCTGTTTATTTTTTATTAAGAGCCACGTATTATGTATGAAAAAGTACAAAGATAATTTGAGGTTTTGGATGATCTTGTCATCCTTCAAAGAGAATTTAGTTTTTAACTTCTTGTAGGCAGTTAGGCCTGGTCAGATCATTTTAATTCAATCAAGGTTTGAGCTATCTGAAATCTGGGCTTCCTTCCTTTTCTGAGAGTGGGTCTATTTCCAGTTCACCCTTTCTTTTAGGGCAAAGCTCTTCAAACTCCCAAATGAACTCCTGGGGTGTTTTATGAGGGCCCTTGATGCTTCATGGAAGCTGAGCTCCAAATCTCTCCCCAAGCCTCCCAGCTCACCGGGACTGCCAGTGGTTTTTCTGCGCTCTGCCACTACATTCTCCCGACTTTGTAGTCTGTATTGCATATGCAAATGTATCAAAAGGAAGAAAACCGGCCCAGTCTGGATCTTGACGGTGGGCTTCCCTTATCTTTTGGGTTTTTCACACAAGTTTTTGCTGCCTTGGTAGTTTGCCAATGTCTTCAAATAGATGTTTTGTTTGTTTTTTTCTTTCTCACGATTTTCACACTTAGAAAAAGTGTGAAAAAAGTTTGCTGATACTTTCTGAAAGCCAAACCCGTCTTCAGTTTGGATTTCTGGGTTAAATTTAGGGAGTCATTGATAGAAGTGTTTTGTGTCTTTCTACCATCAGCATCTTCCTGTTTTACTCTGTTAACCCACCCATATTTCTCTGGACCTTTCTCAAGAATATCATGCAATGGTTTATCAAATGCCTTGTTGCTGTGTCTCTGTTCTATGTCTATACATTTCTGTGATCTGCGAGGCTAGATACCTTGTCTAAAAAAAGGGTAATGAAGGTATTTTGTCTAAACTTACTCTTAATAAACCTCAGTACTCACTTGAGCTGTGCATTTCTCCAAAAGTTATTACTTATTATCATTGTCCTTTGAAATTTTTACCATCTTTCACACTTCGTATCTTTGTAAGACACATTGTAAACCCCCTTTTAGGAAAGATGCAAACTAAGGAAGGGATTTAAAAACAGAAACATACAGGATATCTCACACAAATAATCATTTAGAAGGAAATGGAGCCCCCTGTCAATCAGGGAGATCCCAGGAAATCCCAAATGGTCACACTCCTCAGACCTGTCTCCTGATGCAGCCGAATCTTTTAGATAAAGCTTATTTTATGCCAGGTTTAATGTGTTCTTACTGTCAGAAGCCTGTATATTTCATATTTCATATATTTTTTTATCACTGTGTGGCCACAAGATGGGTTGGACAGGAATGCTCTCCTCAAGAAGGCGCTTCCCTCACAGAGAGGACATAAGACATTCATAAATAACGGTAATAAAAGATCAGAAGTGACACTCTCTTCATCTCATTCCATTCGTGAATAGGTGCTTGTTTAATACTTCCTGTCAGTGTAAACACCTTTTTTAGAACAGCAACAAGCAAATCTGCCCTTGTTGCTGTTGTGATGTTTTGAACTGTGTCATGGTTTGAATACTATGGAACAGATGGAGCGCTCTCTCTGCTTTTTGTGCACATTTTAGCCAGGTAGCACTTTCAGGATGCGCCAGCCGTGCAAAAGTGGCCTTTCCTGGCTTGTCTGCCCTGTAGGAATCACTGTGTACACTAATAGTCACTTTCACAAATTAATGCCACAGAAATAGTAACTCAGGAATGAACTAATTCTTCATTGTTTGTCATGGAGTACCTGTCTGTATTACTCACAATAACAATTTTTTAGACAAAGCCAAACACTAACTTCATACTTGATTATTCTGATGCAACAGTATTAGCAGTTGTGCTGCATTTGTTTTACTGAATTAAAGCTGATGGGTCAAATATTTGAGAACCATCTGTCTAAAACATCTATTTTATTTTATATTATGGTCATAGGTATTAGTGATCACTGGGTTTCAGTTTCCTCCTTCATCAAATGGGATAATAGTAACTTGCTGGCATCTTATTTCTAGTTGGGTGAAATGAATAAATTATTTTATTTTTAATTAATATACTCATAACTTTTAAGGGTAATGTTTAATTATTTGGAAAAATCTTTTTTTTTTTTAGGGAGGGAATGTAAAAATTTTCACTGCATATTTTATTTTATTTATATTCATAATTGATACTTAAACCATTGTCTTCTTGGGATAGAGTATGGAATATTTGATACAAAATAAACCTTAAATTCAACTGATATTTAAAAATGTATATACCCCAAATTACAAATAGGTAAGATTTGGTGAAAATTTGGTGGAGAAAATGTTTGATGAATTTGATTAAATTTTTACTAATGTTTATTAAACTGAAATAAAATGTTAGAAGTGTAAAAGAAAATCTTTAGTAGTACAAGTGCATTTGAGAAATGTATTGAACACCATAGCATATGCTCTATTCCAACTTTTGACTTTCTAAAAAAAAAAAGGAAAAGAAAACAAAGGCCCCTTTGGTTAAATCATTTGTACTCTGGCTGGTTAGTAGACACTGCTATTAATAACAATGTACTATCTTTTGTTCTCAAATATATTTACTCACACATTGTTAGTCTGAATTCTCTTTGAATTGTTTTTAGCTGTGGTGATGGACTTAGAAAAGTCATCCACAATCTCACATATTTGTAATCTTGGGCACAGATTTAAAAGAATGGCAATTGAATTTAAGGTTTAGTTTGTAACTGTGAATAGAGTTAACTCATGTGCAAATTATATTATGATACTTTAACCACTTATGTAACTAACATACAAAAATCATAGCAGTGCACTTCAGAATAAAAGAAATATGTCTTCTGAGAATGTGAATTGTTACAAATAAGGTTTGTCTCTTGACTAGACATGAGAGATATGCTTTTACTTGTACTACATTTAAAGCTTAGCTTACATCCCAGGTTTTCAACTGTGACCTACTTGATTTCAGAGTATTAAAAGAGAAAGAGGGATATAACGTGCAGCACCAAACCGTACATTAGGTATGGTTATTCTTTTAGGATGTATAGAAATGAATTTGTGTTGTAGTTGGTGTTGGGTTAGAAAATAGTACACCAGTCTTAGTGAATTTTGAATGAAATGATATGACTTGATTCACTAAAGAAAAGAGAGCAAGACTAAAAGAGAAAATGAGAGAGAGGTACTCTGTTTAATACAAGAACTGGTGTTATGTCTCTTATGACATGCTAGTAACTTGAAATAATTAAAATTCATAGCACAGTAGTGCTTTTTGCAATAAAAGCATACTCAGACCTTGAGTAGAGTAAAACTGTAACACTTAATAACACTTATTGATTTCATGTTTTGTTTCTCTCTCTGATGGTTTTAGTCTCCTTTTCTAGCTTTGCAGGGTACTGTACTGCAGGCTAAATAATATATACTTCAGAAGAAATCCTTCATTGACCCTGTGTTTTGGGGGAGGAGATGTTTAGTTTCTCCTCATCTAGATAAACTACCATGTCAAACTCTGGCCATGGCTTCCAGTCTTCTCCATCTTAATTCATAAACACCCTTATATCCATAATGCTCATGGCCTTTTACAAAATTAAATGCTTTTAACTTCTCCTATGATAGAATATAGAGTCTAAGCAGACAAAAATAAGAAAATAATGGTTCATAAATAATCGATTTTAAATGATCCTGTAAAACCTACAAGAGTCATTCTCTCATTTTTCAAAAGGCTATAGGAGTTAGCTTTGTGGAACTGTGTGAGTTAAAAAGCTATTATAATGAATACATTCAAACCAACACTTCCTAATATTTCAATAGTTTTCCTTGACATATACACAATAAATATATTGACCTAATATGTTCACATTAAATTTTGGAGAATCACTCTCCTGAGGCCATGACAATGAAGTAGTGAGAGAAAATACATCTATTTATACTACATATATTCTGCAATCTTCAGCATTTTCATGTACATATTTATTTCTAGAGTTAAGGGTGGTAGACATAGTTCTACAGCTTCTACTTAATCAAAGAACCAGACTCCTAGAGAGAGCTCCTTCAAGATACAAAGGAGTAGAATTTTGTGATGTGCGATTAGCCAATTGAATCCCAAAATTAGATCTTTTGCCTATAGAGAGAGAAGGAGAGATTAATGAAATAGGTCCAACAGGGAGATATTCTGTCTAAAACTCAGGCTGTTGGAATCACATGAATATCTTTTCAAAGATCCAACTGACTTCTGTTTTTGCCCAGGAAGGACTAACTGCTACAGGAATTGTCCTATAACAACAGACAAAGAACTGGACAAACTCCATAAACCAACTGTTTTCAGACATTGGATAACAGCCAGAAGAATACTAATCCCTAACTGAAGGGACACGGGAGCCCTGAGATTGCATCATCTGCAGTGCAGCAAGGACTCACACATAATCTAGTGATGTGCCTGAGTTAAAGAGACAGAAGAATAAAGTTCAGTGAAGTGAAAGTGTCTAGAATTTGTGGGAAATATTGGAGAGGAGGGAGCTAGAGAGTGAGAAAGAGAGCAAGAACAAGCTCTGGAAATCTCCTCAAACCTTTGAATACTGATTAAGCATGGTATAAAATAGACAAGGCCTGGGACAGACGGCAGTAGGAAAAACAGGTCTCAGAGCTTACATAGGGCTGGGAATGGTTCATGTTTCCATCGGGCAGAATGGAGCGGCCTCATTAGACGTGGGACATCAGATAGACTTGGACCAAATTAATCCAAGACTAAAGGTGGCTTTGGACCTATCCTAACAAAAATTAAAGTAAACCTTGAATGGACCAAACTGATTTAAAATATTAACTGTGTGCTACTTGAAAGTCCAGCATTCTTGAAGAGACCACAATAACACCAGCAACAACAATGTAAAATTCACGATGGCCAACTACTAGTCAAAAACGTCCATGCATGTTGGGGATGAGAGAAGTGGGGAGAGGCAGAAGGAAGGGACTACCAAGGGACATGAGGAAGCTTTTGGGAGAAGGATGGATATGTTCGTTATCTTGATTGTGTTGGTGGTTTCATGGGTATATACATATGTCAGCTCTTATTAAAGTATATAGTTTAAACATTAATTTTATTATATGCCAGTTACATGTGAATAAAGCTGTTAATAAATTATTGGACATTCAAAGAGGAAGACAGACATATTTAATAACAAAATAGAAATAACAAAAAGAAAAAGTGATAGCTATGATTTGATTAGCAGACAAACTTGTGAAAACATATATATATATATATATATATATACATACACACATATATACACACACATATATATATATTCAAGAATGTAATTTTAAACATGATGAAGAGAGAAAATAAAGATATAAAAAAGATCAAAGTGGAACATTTACAGAATAGAAATACAATACCAAAAATGAAAAACTGGATGAGAATAACCCAGATGCTGAATAAAAATCAGTGAATTTGAAGACAGGAATGGAAACTATACAAAATGAATTACACAGATGAAAACAAAAGCCTGAGAAAAATTTAACAGCACATCAGAGTCCTGTGGTACAATATTAAAGGGTCTGATGTATGTGTTAAAGTCTCCAAAAAAGAGCAAGGAGAAGGAGATCACAAAAATATATTTGAAGAAATTAAAAAACTATAAATCCATTGGTAGAGGAAGATATTCCAAAGCAGGATAAGACCACACAAGATTACATCAAAGTACGTCATCGTTACATTGCTGAAACTCAGTTATAAAGAGAAAATCTTATAAGCAACCATAGAAATCAGACACATTACATACAGTGGAACAAGGATAATTACAAGAGACTTCTAATCAGAAACTATGCAAGCTACTGGACAATGGACTGATATCTTCAAAGTACTAAAAGAAAAATGTCAACCTAGATTACTATAGTTAGTGAAAATATCTCAAAATTAAAAGCAAAAACACACAACCCCGTTTCAAAAATAGCAAGGGACTATAATAGATATTTCTCCGAAGAAGATTACCAATAAGCATATGAAAAGATGACAAACATTGCTAGTCATTAAGGAAATGCAAATCAAAACCATAAGATACCACCTCACACCCATTAGGGTGGCTATTATATTTTAAAAAAAGCAAGCAGAAAACAAGTGTGGGTGAGAATGTGGCACAATTAGAACCCTTGTACATTGCTGGTGGGAATGGAAAATGGTACAACCACTGTGCAAAACAATATGGCAGTTGCCCCGAAAGTTAAACAGAATTGCCTTGTGATTTAGCAATTCTACTTCTAGGTATACCCAAAAGAAGGGACTCAAACAGATTCTTGTACACCAATGTCCATAGTGACTTTATTCACAATAGTCAAAAAAGGTGGAAGTGACCTTTATTAGCCAGGATTCTCCAGAGAAACAAAACCAATAAGATATATGTATGTACATATATAAAGAAATGTATTACAAAACTTGGCTCCCATGATTGTGGAGACTGGCAAATCCAAATCTGCAGTGTGGGCTGGCTGATGATGCAGTTTCTGTCCAAAGCCGGCAGGCAGAGACCTAGGAGAGTCAATGGTGCGCGTGACGTCTGAAGGCAGTGTCCTAGAGAATCCCCTCTTGTTTGGGGAGACCAGTCTTCCTGTTCTAATCAGGCCTTCAGCTGACTGGATGAGGCCCACCCACGTTACGGAAGTAAAGCTCCATACTCAGAGTTCACCAATTTAAATGTTAATGTCATCCACAAACTTTCTCTACGTTGACACACAAAATTAACCATTACAGAGCCTGTATATCCATCAACGGATGAATAGATAAAATACTGTATATAGGCATGCCTCGGAAATATTGCAGGTTTAGTTCCAGACCACTGCAATAAAGCGAATATTGCAATAAAGCGAGTCACGTGAATTTTTTAGTTTCCCAATACATATAAAAATTATGTTTAAAAAAAAAGTTAAAAAAAACATTTACACTATACCGTAGTCTACTAATTGTGCAATAGCATTATGTCTAAAAAACAATGTGCATATCTTAAAAAAATACTTTATTGCTAAAATATACTAACCATCTACTGAACCTTCAGCAAGTTATAATCTTCTTGCTAATGGAGGGTCTTGTCTTGATGTTGATGAAAATGCAATATCAGTGAAGCACAAAAAAGTAAAGCACAGCAAGCGAGGTATACTTGTATACATACAATTGAATATTATTCAGTCTGAAAAAGGAATGAAATCCTAATACATACTACAACACGGATTCACTTTGAAAACATTATGCTAAGTGAAATAAGCCAAGCTCAAAAGGATAAATGTTGTATTATTTCCCTCATGTGCGGCACCTAGAATAGACAATATATAGCGACAGGAAGTAGAATAGTTGCTTCCGGGGCTGGAGGAAAGGAGAATGGGGAATTACTATTTAATGGTTGTAGAGATTCAGTTTGGGATGTTAAAAAAGTTCTGGAGATGACGAGTGATGATAGTTGTACTTAATGCCACTCAATTGTACATTTAAAAATGGTTAAGTGGTAGAATTTATTATGTGTATATTTTATTACAAATTAAACATTTGTTTTTTATTTTTCAATTACAGCTGACATTCAATATTATATTAGTTTTAGGTGTATAGCATAGTAATTAGACATTTATATAACTTACAAAGTGATCCCCCCAATAAGTCTAGTACCCACCCATCACCATACATAGTTATTACAATATTATTAGCTATATCTCCTATGCTGTACTTCACATCCCTGTGACTGTTTTGTAACTGCCAATTACTGCAAAAATTTTTAACTGAAGGTAAAATAAAGGTTTTTTTTCAGACAAACAAATGCTGTGAGAATTGGTTGCTTGCAGAACTATAATATATTAAATGTTAAAGGGAGTTTATTCAAGCAGAGTGAAAAGGATACCACCTGGAAATTTGGATCTATATAAAATGATGAAAAAAGGTGGTAGTAAATAAGTGTGTGAATAGATTTCTTAATAATTTAAAGTCTCTTTAAATATAATTGCTTATTTACTTAAAAATAAAAATTATGTCACAGGGTTTGTAAATATTTAGAAGCAAAATGTAGGATATCACAAAGAATAGGGAAAACAGAAGGCACTTACACTATACATAAAGGAATATAATATCATTTGCAAGTAGACTGTATATTTTATACAATAGAGCAGGAGTGCCCAAACTTTGTCTATAAAGGGCCAAATGGTAAATAGTTAAGTTTTGTGGATATGGTAAGCAGAATTCTAAGATATCCTCCAAGATTCCCTGCTTCCCCACCTTCCCCAGTATACACACCCTACATAACCTCTAGGCTGAATGTGATAGATTTTTACTCCTGTAATTGGGTTATTTTATATGACACAGCTAACTTAAAGATAGAGAAGTCATTTTAAAACAGTATTTCTCTGGCTGGTTGTAGAGGAGGAAGTCAGATGTTTGAAGCACAGGGGCGTTCGTGTACCATTTCTGTAGTAAAGATGGAGAAACCCACATGGAAAGGACCAGAGAGTGACCTCTTGTGTTAGCCAGCAAGGAAACTAAATCTCATTCCTATCTAGAGCCATAGTAACTGAATTCTGCCAGCAGCAAGAATGTAGTTGAGAATGAATTTTCCCCTAGAGCCTCCACCTGAGAACTCAGCCTGGCAGACACCTCAATTTCAGTTTTTTGATATCTTGAATAGAGAACCCAGCCAGACGTTGTGAGCTATTAAATGGGTATAATTTTAAGCTGCTAATTTTGTGATCATTTATTCTTCAGTGACAGAAAACTGATGTAGCAGGCCACATACAGACTCTGTCACAGATTTTTCTTTTTACTTTTTTTGGGAAAAATTATCAAAAACACGAAAACTAGTCCTAACTCATTAGCCATAAAAAATTAGACCACAGGGTAGATTTGACCCACAGCTGCCATTTGCTGATCCCTGCCCTAGAATAACCACTAAGAAAATACAGAGGTATTACCAATGGTGGGGATAAAAATGGAATCACAAAATAATAATAATAATAATAATCTAAAAGGAGGCAGGAATAGAGATAGAAAGGATAAAAGAATATATATGACAATTAAAAAACAAATGTAGATTTAAACCCAATTATATCAATAATTACATTAAGTATAAATGGTCTAAATGCTCCAATTAAAAGGCAGAAATTATCAGAGTGGTGAAAATAAGAACCAACTCTATGATGGCTAAAACAGACCTATTTTAAATATAAAGATCCAGATAGGCTGAAAATTAAAAGGAGTGAAAAATATATACCATGAAAATACAAATGCAAAGAAAGTTGTGGTTGTCGTATTAATATCAAAGTAAAGTTTAAAATAAGGATATTATTACTAGGGATTTTCTATTAATTAAGTCAGGTAATCATGGGACATAATGATGTGCATATACATAATCCTAAAGGTATATACACATAATAACAGAGCTTCAAATACCTGAAGTAAAGACCAATAAAACTGAAAGGAGAAATATGAATTCACAATTGTAGTTGGATATATCAGCACTTCTCTCTCAGTAATTGATAGAATATACAGACAAAATCAGCACAGTTATTGAAGTTGTTAACAATACCATCAACTAACCTTATCAAATTAACATTTATGGAACATGCTTTCTAAAAACAGCAAAATACATAATATTTTTGAGTGCACATGGAATAGTCACAAAGGAGACCTTACTCTAGGCTATGTTGAGTCCTGTGGCAACTTATTGGTTTATTTTAATTACTTGTGGAGATCTAGCCTTAACTTACCATATTTCGATCTATTGTATCTCAAAGTAGTACATTTCATAAATGTTTCATACAATTTTTCTCAGTAGCTTTGTTCTTTTTCCTTTCTGTTGTTTAAAGTTTGGGTTTTAAAACAATATTGTACTCAGTCATCTTGTTTCTGATGACAGAATTCATTTATTAGTCATCAACAATGGTTCTAAAAGCATCTGGGTGGGATTCTATTTTCCTCTGTTTTTTAGTAAAGTAAAAAAAAAAAAAATTTATGATTAATCTTGTGAATATCTGGAACTGATTTCTCATTTCCTTAAAGGTGAGGCTTTTTTAGTGATGTGGAAGCGGTCGTGAAGGGAAGGCTTTCCAGAAGGAGCAGGTTGACAGTTGCCCTTTGTTGGCTTGCTTAAGGAGCTCCCAGCAAGACAATAGAGAACATGGTGAAAAGGGAAGGTAGTCATTAGTAAAATGCCATTTTACTCGTTATGACGTTAATTTTGCCAGGTTCACTTTTAGGGCAGACTTATGAAACCTGCCTGTCTTGTGATCCTTCCAAGGTCCATAGGTTTCGGGAATTTACTTTTCCTTCATTGTCATCTTCTTTCTCTCCTTATTACAATATGATTGTAAGAGAAATAAGAAGCGCTATGATTTCCAGTCATACTTAACACACTTAATCACAGCACCTTCTTGGTTTTCAGAAATAACTTTAAAATCAATTTAAAATGTCAGTTGCTTTAGTGCAGTCAGTATAGAAAGCAGGAAATGTGCAAAAGTCATGGCTCTCTTGTCTCCAATTTGGTCCTCTGGGCTTTGAGATTTAATTCCATAGAAATAGGTCTGTACAATTAGATGGTTGGCTACGGCTACAGAAAGCTCAGTGTGTAAGAGAAAACAACACAGGCACTAGGGCTTGTGGAGCTGTTCATATCTTCGGTTTGGCTGAAGTTTGGAAGATAAAATAAAGGCCATAGGTTTTATTTAGGTCATTTTGCTACAATTCTAGTTTGTCTTTGATCTCACATATATTATCATGCCATTAATAACTAAAACTTTTGTAATTGCAGTTTTTAAAAAATGTCCTGTGTTCTAGACTGCTCTCTGCTGCTTAATAGTAGTGAGACCTTCAGCAGATTACTTACTTATTCTCTTGAGGCCTTAGATTCTTCACTTATAAAGTAAGAAATAAACTGTATCTATCTAAGAAAGGAGTTGTGAGGATTAAAAATATGTAGATGAGGGTAAAGGGGATCAAATATTTGGTGATGGAAGGAGAACTGACTCTGGGTGATGAACACACAATGGGATTTATAGATGATGTAATACAGAATTGTACACCTGAAATCTATGTAACTTTACTAACAATTGTCACCCCAATAAACTTTAATTAAAAAAAAATAGATATTTATATTTAGCGCAATATCTGGAATACATAAAGTTCTCCTGAATTTTAGCTCTCATTAT
>NW_027668891.1:0-18235 GCF_964194185.1 Rhinolophus hipposideros | reverse complement strand
GTCCAGTGGGAATATTGTCTGTGCGTGTATGAATATGAAAGTGCTATTTTGTTTATTGTGTTGAGTTTTTGTTTGTTTTGTTTTTTAGTTTTTTGTAGTCTTGTGTTAGCTCTGGGTAAGCTTTAATTGTCTCCTTAGCCAATCAAATGTTAAAGACTATGGGGGAGGGTCTATTTTTTTTTTAATGTGTCATTGTGCATCTATTAAATCTTGATCAGGGTTTCAAGAATGACTGCAGTGGGTTTTGGAAACAGACTTATCATTATTGATTTGGGGTTTCCCAGAGAAAAACATAGTTCACAGTTAATTGTTGAGCTCTAATACAACTGACCATTTAAAATTGAACAACAGTTTATTGTTTTGTAACAATGTCAGTTGTTAAACTTTGACGTTTCAATTAAAACATGAATTGTAGTTATAACTCAATGCAAATTCAACAGTTGTATTTGGAGTTAAATTATTTTAACAAATAAATTTATTTAATGAAAAAAAAATAAATAAATAAAAAAAATAAAAAAAAATAAAAACCCACCTTAAATTTGTCACTTAAATCCTTCAGTTGTCTTTCCAAAGGTGAGTTTGCATTAAGTTAATCAGTTCATAACTAACCACACTACTGACTGTTCATTTTTGGCAGTGTCACCACACTTGTCTGTACAATTATTTTGCCAATATTTGAGTATTTAATCATCTTTTTGTCCTTATAAAACTGAGTGGGAAATATAAAAATGAATTTACCAACACCCAGAAGCACAGATCATACAGACATAATACAATTATTAAACTAAGACATCATTAGGCATTCTGAGAAACATCCTTACGTCAAGTGAAACAAATTAAATATATAAATCATTAGAAATAAATCATGGAAGATTATAGCTAAAAATCGAGGTAAAAATCGAGGTAATCGAGGTAAAACCAGTAATAGCTCTGACAACTTTCTTGGGATGAAACCCTTACATTATAACACGTTAAGGCTACTATTAGGTTTTTGTGCTTTTAAGTTGCATATACATTTGAACCTAAAATGCTATGCACTAATAATCACTTCTCCTTAATCACTACGTAAGTTTGGCAGCTAGTGGAAAAAGTATCTACTATTTTTCTAATCTACCATTTCAGAGGAAAGAGTCCAATTTTAGCTGTTGCGTTTTTCTGAGTTTTCAGAAATGGATTCCAGCAGAGAAAGACTATTTCTGATGCTCTGGAGAGTATTTTGGCCTTTTTGTCACAAGCACTGAGTGCAAGTTTTTGGCAGTGCTTCTATACATTATGCACCTCCTAAGTAGTGGACGTAGCTGTTTCCAAGTGCAAAAATTTTCGATCTTTGAAATTTAGCAAGTTACGATTCTACATGACACAATATTTTACTCTAGATGAAGAGTATTTTTCAGATTTTTATGTTATGCTTGCATAGAGTATTATTTTCATTATATTTCCAATATGCATTATTATGTAAAAGTTCAACTTACATTTTCTTTCAATCTGGGGCTCTGCTATGCATTCTTTTAGAGGTGTATTTTGATGAACTAAAGTTTTTAAAGTTTTGAAATCCCATTTTTCTTCTCTTTCTCCTCCTTCTCCATCTTCTCCTCCTCTTCCCCTTCGTTCTCCATTTTTGGTTAGAGCTCTCTGTGTCTTCTCTAAGAAAATGTTGCCTATTCCAAGATTACAAAAAAAATTCATCCCTGTGTTGTTCTCAAGACAGACACCGTCTTTCCCTGAAAATAAGACCTAGCTGGACAATCAGTTGCAATGCATCTCTTGGAGCAAAAATTAATATAAGACCCGGTCTTATTTTACTGTAATACAAGACCGGGTCTTATATAATATAATGTGATATAATATAATACCCAGTCTTATATTATTTTTTGCTCCGAAACATGCGATAGAGCTGATTGTCCGGCTAGGTCTAATTTTGGGCGAAACACGGTAGTTTTGATTTTACATTTGATCCATAAACTTGTGTTTGTCAGGAAGTATGCAAAGAGATTCATTTATTTCCATAATAGTTTTCTGGTTTTTTCAGCATCATTAGTAAAAAGACTAACCTTTCCCTAATTAATTTGGATTAACTTGGCACCTCTGTCAAAGAATCAGTTGACAATTTATGTGTGGCTTTTTTCTAATCATTGATCTTATTATCTGTACTAAAGCCAATATCACCCTGCCTTGATTATTAAAGCTGTACAGTAATTCTTGAAATTAGGTTGTGTAAGTTGTCCAACATTTTTCTTCTTTTCCAAATTGTTTTTGCTATTCTAGTTTCTTTAGATTTAAATATTCATTTTAGAATCACCTGTCAATTTATCCAAAAAAAAAAAAAGAGAGAGACAGAGAGAGAGAAAGCCTTCTGGGATCATGACGAGTTTATGGTGAATCTACAGATCAATTTGGAAAATAGCCATTTTAGCAATGTGGATTCTTCCATCTGTGAAAATAGTCTATGTGTGTATTGACTTATGTCCTTAATTTGTCTCAAGAACATCTTATAGATTTAGGCATATTTACTTCCAAGTATTGTTTATTTTTATGGCATTTTGAATAACACTAATTTTAAGTTCCTTTCCCATGTTATTCTAGTACATAAAAATACAATTGATTTTGTAAACTTACCTTATATAGTGTAACTTGATTATGTCCATTTATTAGTTCTTGCAGATTTTAGTAGTATATCTATACAACTATGGGAAGGGCACATAAAAGCCATTTTATTTCTTCTGATATAATCTTTATTTCTTACTTGTCTTATTATATTGGTTTAAAACATCCAGAAAAACGTGGGAAAACATACTAAGTGCAGGATCACTGCCTTGTTCCCATCTCTATGGGAAACATCAAGTATAATAATTACCTGGAGGTATTTCATAGTGGTTTCTATCAGGTTGCGAAAGATCCTCTCTACTCTGAGTAAGCTGAAATGCTTTATCACGAATAGATACTGAAATTTATCATACAATTTTCATCCATCTTTTAAGATTATCATGTCATTTCTTACTTTAATCTAATTCTCTTTATGTTGAATGACTTCTTAATATGACACCAACATGGGAATCCAGACTGGTGCAGCCGCTATGGAAGGCAGTGTGGAGGTTCCTCAAAAAATTACAAATAGAATTACCATATGACCCAGCAATCCCTCTCCGGGGTATCTACCCAAAGAATTTGAAATCATTTATACATAAAGACACGTGTGCTCCAATGTTCATTGCAGCTTAGTTTACGGTGGCCAAGACATGGAAACAACCAAAATGTCCTTCGATAGATGAATGGATAAAGAAGTTGTGGTATATATACACAATGGAATACTATTCAGCGTTAAGGAAAGATGATATAAGAACATTTGTGACAACATGGATGGATCTTGAGAGTATATTGCTAAGTAAAATAAGTCAGACAGAAAAAGCAGAGAACCCTATGATTTCACTGATATGTGGTATATAAACCAAAACCAACAAAAGAACAAGACAAACAAATGAGAAACAAAAACTCATAGACACAGACAATAGTTTAGTGGTTACCAGAGGGTAAGGGGTGTGGGGGGAGGGAGATGAGGGTAAGGGGTATCAAATATATGGTGATGGAAGGAGAACTGACTCTGGGTGGTGAACACATACTGGGATTTATAGATGATGTAATACAGAATTGTACACCTGAAATTATGTAATTTCATTAACAATTGTCACCCCAATACATAAATTTAAAAAAATATGATACCAACATTGCATTCCTAGGATGACTCACATTTGATCATGTCATATGATGATTTTCAATATTGCTCTGTTTTGTGACTACTTTGTCAATATTTGTTCCTGTGATGATGAGACATATGGGTCTGTACTTCCATTTACTTGTACCATCTTTCTCAAGTTTTGATATCAGGGTTATGTTGCCTTCAGGAAATGAGCTGGTCAATAATCCTCCTCTTCTATTTTTTGAAATTTATGATGTATAATTAATATCATTTCTTTATTTTTCCCTTAAATATTTGAAGAATTCACCAGTGAAATCATTGGGGCCTTCAGTTTTTCTGGGAAGGCTTTGCATTTCAAATTCATTTTCTTTAACAAATGAAATACCATTCAGATGTCGTGTTTCTTACTGGGTCAGTTTAGGTATGTCTTATCTTACAAGGACCCATATTCATAAGTGGCCATTAATTATTTTCTTAGCATCATTTTAAAGCTCCCAGTGATGTCTCCTGTGCAATTCTTGATATTGACCATGTGTATTACATCCTTTTATGTCTTGATCAAGGGATTACTGATGACATCATGTTTTTCCAAGAACCAAATTTTGGCTTTCTGAATTTTCTTTATGATTTCTCCATTCACTAATTCATTGATTTCTTTTCTTTATTGCTTCTTGTTTTCTACTTTTACTTTAATTTTCTTTCTATTTTCAAGCTTTTTAATGTGGTAGTTCAAGCCATGGATTTAAACATTTATTCTTTTCTCTGAAAGCCTTTAATGTTACACATTTTGTTTTAAATGCAGTTTTAACTATACCCAGAAATTTTCATTACCATTCATTTCAAAATAAGTTCCTATTTCCCTTGTGATTTCTTCTTTGACTAGGGATCAATCAATGCCTTTATTTCCTCTTTCTTTTTAAAGAATTCTTTAACTGGGCATAGAATTCTATGTTGGCATGGTTATTTTCTTTCAGCACTTTGAAAATGTAATTCCATTGTCTTCTTGATGTAATGCTTGGATTAGAAGTCAGCCTTCCCTGTTACATAGTTCTTCTCTATAAAATCTGCCTTTTTTATTTCTCTCGCTACTTTTTGAGACATTTTTTCTTCATGATTGGTTTTCAGGAATTTGACGATGATATGGTTGTGTATGATGTGTTTTCTATTCAGGCCTCTAAGGTTCTCTTTGAGCTGTTGAACCTGTTTGATATTTTCCATCATACTTGAAAATATTTTAACCTTTATTTCTTCAAATATTTCTCCTCCTTTTCTGGTGCTCCAACTTGTTATTTTTAGTCGGTTTATAAAATGGCAATATTCTTCAAGTTTGCATTTTATCATTAATGAATTTGAATTTATTGATGCCTTTAATTGACACTTCTCTGTAGCCCATATTTTATTGGAAAAAAAATGCTGTTTCTACCTATGGTGAGATTCCTGGAAAGTTCAAGGAAATTCTACTATGTAGAGCTTATGATTTATGCTTTTATATGTGAAAATGTTTAAATATTTTAGTCCAAATATTTTCGTCATCATTGTCTTCATTATTTCATTGACACTGCCATTCTTAGATAAATATTTTATGCCATAAAACTCAGCAAATAAGTTGTTTCCATTTCTGATTATCTTGAATGTTTTGCCAAACCAAATGGAGATGTTGCAAAATAACAGGCCTTTTCTATTTCATTCCATTCAATACAAATGCAAATTCATCCCCAGGAAGCTCATCAAAAAATTCTTCTCAAAAGGGAGGAAATTACAAAACACAGTTATAACATTTCAAACTTAAACCAGATACACCGAGCTCTCTGTGTTTAATTCACATCCTTCCTCGCTTTGGTAGTGACAAATTCAATGGCTTCCTATTTACACACTCCGTTTTTAATAATTCCAATTTGCTAAAGGCTTCAAAACTTTCAGTTTCCAAGGTGTTCCCTTCATTGAACGCTTTGATTAAAGATTCACAAATGGTTTTGAAGAGATTGCAGCAAAAATGAATAGAAGATGCACTCACAAACTACTTCAATACTACTGTAAAGCACTAGATTGGTTTTCCAAGTAGTTCTTCAAAGAACTACTTGTAAAATCTGGCTCATGCCAGACAGCCAAGAGGAAAAGTTCATACAGTCACGCTTTTCAATCAACCTCAGCTTAAGCACCAAATATTTGTTTTTTATTTGTTCATCAAGTTCCTTCTTCATGTATTCCACAGATAAAATCTTTGGTTCTCCATTCGTGTTGACAAATGATGCCTATTTTGGATGGTATAGGTCATTAATAAATTTCCTATGCAATAGGTAACTCTGTTGCCTTCAGCCAGAATTAGTATTCTACTGTTGTCCTGGTATACAACTCTAATTTAACTTTGTCCTAGATGTCTTCTTTGAAATGCATTATGATGATTAATAGGTGAATTATAAGAAGCTTTCACTGGTTTGATATACCTCTGTTTTTTACTTTCAGATTCTGCCAAGTTCTGGTCTACTCATGTGGATGACACAGGTGCACTGAACAGAATTCTCACTTGAATATGTGGTTAACTCTAAACATCACCAGCTGATTTATCAGCTCCATTCCAGGTCCTTTACAGATGCTAGGTTACTAGCAATTCCCTTTCATCGGCAGTGGGCAGAACACTCACTAAATAAAATGAAGTGTGCTCAGATACGAGTGGTTAGAGATACCTATCTCTTCATTGGACTCTTTATTGGTAAAGCCATGCCAGCCACTTTAATAAATAAGCCCCAAGATTTTAGTGGCTTATTACAATGGAAGTGTATTTCTCCTTCATGTAATAGTCACTGAAGATGTGACTGGTCACTGAACAGTTATCTTGCCCCTGGTGATTCAGAGACCCAAGTTCCTGGTAACTTATGTTACCATATTTCAAATAGGCTCCTCTGTTGCCTATGTCTAGATGGTAAACCGGACAGAGAACTTCTTAAAAGTCTTGGCCTGTAGGTGACACATACCACTTCTTTGCATATTTTATAATTGTTTACTGGTCACACATTCGAGTCAAAAGGACTAGAAAATCCGTCCTTGATGTGGCTGTCATGTTTCCATTTCAGTTTTATATTATGGAAAGGTAACACAATTTTTGATTGACAGCAAGCACTCAATGTCATTGATTCTTACTTTCATGTATTTCAGTAAAATGAATTCCCCAGATGGATCAATACTTAAATGAAAAAAAGTAGGTAATTATAATAACAGAAAAAAAGAAAAGTCTGTCAATTATGACACAAAATCCAGAGCTCATAGAAGAAAAGAATTAGTTAATTCAACTGAAAACACAGCCTTGACAAGCAGCAATATGGGTGAGGCAGGGTGGAGGCTCATGACTCAAAAGACAGTAAAACATAATCATTTCAATATATAAATGGTTCCTATACATCCAGAAGAAAATCCCCACAATCCAAAAGGAAAACTGGCAAAAGATAGAAGATAGTTCACCCAAAGAGGAAATATGGTGATTCTAAGCAATAAATTAAAAATAAAACCAAAATAATATGCCAATGGAACAAATCAAACACTTGACTGACATTCTGAGATAGACTATAGAAAAACAAAACCTCATACACTGTTTATGAAGGTGTCAATTGATACAACTTCTACATATCTTAATCAATATTTGTAGAAATTTAAAAGGGGGATACCCTTTGCCCTAGTAAACCTACTTCTAAAATTATCTCATACACACAGTTCTTATTCTCTAAATAAGAGACATTCATTCATTCGACACTGCTTGTATCAGTAAAAGACTCTAAACCACTCACAGGTCTATCAATAAGGTTATGACTCATTAATTTATGTTTCACCCATACACTGGAAAAATTATGGAGCAATTTAAAAGAAGAAGATAAATTTATATGCACTTATATGTTATGGTGAGCTCTTTGTACATCTTAGGTCAAAAATGTAATTTGCATGTACAAATAATTCAATAATATTTATGAAAATATATATTTACATATATTTTGATATTCCTATAAATGCATAGAGTTTGTGAGGACAAACACCCACTTTCTTCCATGTTCTTCAAAGAGAGGAATGGGATAGAAAGATGGTTTAGGGATAGATTTTGGATTTTTTATTTTCAACTTTCATTGTATATAATTATTTCTAACATATGTGTATATATTACATGTGTAGTTAGGAAAAATAATTGTAGTTAGAAAAAATAAATTAGGTGAAACCAGGTTCATTAAAGCCTTCACTGAGAAATATGCCACCGGATGAGTCTCATGAAGGAAAAAAAATGTCAATCACAACACATGTAATATCTGTGTGATATGTATGTGTTTGCCTGTGAACAAGCTAAAGTCTTCCAATAACGTGGATCATGTAAGACAGGCACACACATTATTTGCCTTTAAAATGTTCCTTGTATTAACTGGACTCCTGAGAGGACAGGCCACAGACACATATGGGGGTGGTCAGGCTACAGGGCAAATAACGTGCTGCCCAACAGAGCTCCAGCATCTGCATGCAAGTAATCAGAGCTCAAACTGACTTCCTTGGAAATTCTCCCGGAAACTGTTGGGTAGGGTGGAGATGGGCAACATATCCAGCAGCTACTTTTGGTGATCTTGAGAAGATACCCACCAAGAAGGGCTCCTGATGGCTAACTGAGCTCAATTATGATAACAGAGCCTAGCAGCCATTTCTAAACAAGGGCCTCTCAGGCAAACTGCCCTTCAGGGAGAAACCTGCTCTAAGCTGCGTGCCTCCCACACTGAACAGAACATTCTGCCTGCACTGTGTTCCTACCATTGGAGCTAACCTGTACAGAGGAGATCCTGGAATTGTATTTCAACCAAAAGGATTGAGCTGTTTCTTCTTTCAATAAGAGCTGGAACTGCACAGCTATAACCCCATTAGCATTTACACCGACCAAACAGAGTGGCTCCATTCTGACCAAATAAGACCGTGATTTTTGGACCAATTAAATTGAGATTTGACATTCTCATGGGCATAAAGACCAATCAGGGACCTGGGGTGGGGACTTCTCTCTGTATAAATCACCCCCTCCAACCCCATTCGAGACCACACTCTCCCTTGTTATTGAAGGCTGAGTTGACCTAGTTGGAGTTGAAATACCGAAGACATCTCACCAAAGCAGGGCAGACCAGAGCTGAGTGGAGGAGAGCAGGTGGAGTGGGCCAGACAAGACTGTAGCAGAGCAGAACTATCAAGCCAGAGAGGGGCCGTGCCCCAGGGCCATCTCAAATCCATGCAGACGCACAGTCGTGCTGTCTCTTAATTGAACTGTAGCACTATTGAGCTCCACCATAGCTTTGCTGTATCACACTTGAGCAGTTTACATTGAATAAACTTCCCTCTTTCACCACACCACAAATTGTAAATCCTCTTGACATTGAATTAGCACCAATGACAATCAGTTGACACTTTGTTGTTTGAGAACATTGCCTCTCTTTCCAGGACATGATCCTCAGTCCCTCTAAGGTTGTGTAAGAGGCAGATCCCAAGCCCAGTCTGATCCTAGCTTGAAGGGAGCCTAAAACCAGAAGCAAGGCTAGAACCAGAAGCAAGTCTGGAACCAGAAATGGAGTCAGGGCAGGGAGCTCTTTGGCAACCCCAGAGGGTTTCTTAGCAGTCGTCAGTCAGAACAGGGGTCAGAGACACTGGGGTCCTCAAAGGAAAGATGGGAGATCTAGAAAAAAGATAAGTATGGGAGCAGGGGCCATATCCAAGCCACACAACTGGCCCTAAGTCACAGGTTTTGTAAGCCTGAGATCCAGGGCCCTAAACTGAGACCAGCATTGGGGCAGGGCCCAGAGATATTCTGGTTGTCAGAGCACAAGCTGAGCCCAAGCCAAGCAAGGAGCCAACTCCATTCCTTGTGAATACTGGTTTCTGGCCTAGTTTTAAGGAGGAGAAACATGGCCCCAGTAGGTATAGGGACGTGGCCACTGTGAGTACCACTAATAAATTGCCTCATAAATTCCTTATTCTGGAGAGGAAACAACATCTCTTAGAAAACAAACCAAAAAAGCATGGGGGTAGGCAGAATGAAAACACTCTGTTGTGTAATTAGTAGAATAAACTTTTTTGTTTGTTTTTTTTTTTGCCAGGCCTCACAACCATAGATTCTTCTCCTTTCCATCTTGTCAAGTTGGTTCCTGGGTGGGAATATGCCCAATGAGAAAAGGATAGGGAGCAGGAAAATTCTTAAGTCACACATGCGGCCATGATGGTCTAATACATGCCTTCTCTGGGCTTGAATATAAAACTCATCCTCACGTGAGTGCTTTTGAAAGTTCTTTGGACATCTCTCACTGTTACTTCTCTGTTATCCTGAGAATTTCAACTCTTTTCTGGACAGCACCTCCTCGACCATCCCTAAGATATCCCCATCCTGTTTGTCTCACACACACTCATATGTGATGGTTATTCTTTGCCTACCTGCATTCACCTCAGACAGACCCTAATGCAAATACAACCTAGGGTTCCATACTTATTGTTTTGTAGAGATGCATTTGAACAACAGTGAGACGTTTTTAAAAGGTTATGCTCCAAAAGGAATTTCATTCTATGGCATGTAGTGGTATATTGAGCTTGTAAACTATTTCAAAATTGTCTGACATTTTGGAAATGACAAAACTTATACTAAATAGGTCAGTTGACGATAAAATCTGGAAAAATCTGTGCCTCTCAAATATACAGTAAACTACTCCTTGCTCATGATCCTTTTCAAAGGAGATGTGAATTCCTCACCAAACATATAGATGGTTTTCTAATTGAGGCCTTCCATACTATGTGAATTGAAAATTCAAGAAATTGGCTATTTTGCTGCCAGTGATGTCCAAATCAGCTTGAGCACTGGAATTATATCAGTAAATTTTTAGACACAAGATTCTGAAGCTTCACTACAAACCTATTAAATCAGAATCTAGACCGCTGGGTTCCAGGGAATCTAAGGTTTTTACACTCTTCTCGTTCATTCTGATAAACTGCTTAAATGATTGCCTTCTTGGTAACTGGAATATCTTCAAGTCTATTCACTGAACTCCTATGGTGTTCCACCTTCAAATCTTTTCTCCCATTGTCTACTGAACATTAAAATATAGGTCATGTAGAGAAAGTCAACACCTCAACTAGTCAAGTCATGTCACAATACCCAATAATATACTTTAGTCTCTCCATTCTCTGAAAAAATTACATCACAAAATACAGAAATTTGAAAGATAGAATGAGAATTAACGTCATATACAACTGTTGTCCTCATTAATCTTTCAGATTTCAAAATTTACCTTAGGTACTTTTATCTTAAACTTTTATAAACTGATACTCTAATTTAAGAAAGTCTTCATCATAATCAAGATTTGTCGTAACAAAGCAATTTACTTTGGTTATGAAATTTGTTGGTTTGGGGCCCTGGATTGAACTCACAACACACTGCAAAATATATCTGGGTTGACATAAGTGCACAAAAGAGAAGAGGCTAATCGTAGAGCCTGTTTCACCACAGAAACTTTAAAAAATTACATAAAATTGTCAAAATCAACTCTGACAGAACTCTAGAAAACAAGCCAATCTTTATATCAACAAAGTGAACACTAAATCTGGGAGAGAAAAAAACAACTTAAAATGATAGAATGTTTTGTGGCATTTTAATTAGCCTTTGTTCCAACCCACTGCCTGGTAAGGACAGTGCTGGTGGTGGTCTTCAAGAAGGGGGCCTGTATTCCTGATATGGGACCCTTGGCTGTGTTTCAGAGGGCGCAGAACAGAGCTTGTTAACAAAGAGGTATTTGTATGTTCAAACCTGTCTGAAAGCTAAAAGACACACAAAGCACTGCCCCCTTTTGACTACTTCAGAACTCACTCCTGGTGAAAAGAGGCAGGCGGTCTGCAAAAGCAATGTAAGGCAAACTGTCAACCCACAGCCAGTAAGGACAAAACATTATAGATTGAGGCACACAATAGACCAGTGAAAGCCATGGGTGAAGAGCTAGAGATGGAGTTTCTTTGTAAAATTGAGGTATTCAAAGGCACTCCTGTATGCTGGAAATTTAGACACACACATCCTCAAGGCAGGATGCCTGCTCAGGAAAGACACAAGAAAACTCTAAGCTTTCACCATTGGCTGATCTCTGGGCTCAGTGTAGCAGGAAGGAAAGGGTAAGAAGCACTTGTGAATGGCCTGGCTAAGCGCTGAAGGAGTGCCCCAGCCTAGGTTGAATTTGCAAAGCCAGGAAAAGGTTAGGATTTTAAAAATATTTTTAAATTCTCTCTCTCTCTCTCTCTCTCTCTCTCTCTCTCTCTCTCTCTCTCTCTCTCTCTCTCTCTTCTTTTTATTTTTATTTTTTGCTTCTAATGTTCATGAAAATTTAGGTCATCTACCGATGGGCATTTTGGTCGTTTCCATATCTTGGCTATTGTGTAAAGTGCTGCAATAAACATAGGAGTGCATACAGATTTTTGAATTGGAGTTTTGAATTTCTCCGGGTAGATGCCTAGGAGTGGAATTACTGGATCATAGGGTAGTTCCATTTTCAGATTCCTGAGATACCTCCATACTGTTTTCCATAGTGGCTGCACTAATCTGCAGTCCCACCAACAGTGCACTAGCGTTCCCTTTTATCCACATCCGCGCCAGCATTTGTTGTTTGTTGATTTATTGATAATAGCCATTTTGACTGGAGTGAGGTGGTATCTCATTGTGGTTTTTATTTGCATTTCTCTGATGGTTAGTGAGGTTGAGCATTTCTTCATATGTCTTCTTGCCTTCTGTATGTCCTTTTTAGAGAAATGTCTCCCCAAGTCCTCTGCCCATTTTTTAATTGGGTTGTTTGTTTTTTTGGAGTTGAGTTGAGTAAGTTTTTTATACATTTGTGATATTAATCCCTTATCAGATATATCATTGGCAAATATCTTTTCCCATACAGTAGGATCCCTTTTTGTTTTATTGATGGTTTCCTTTGCTGTGAAAAAACTTTTCAGTTTGATGTCATCACACATGTTTATTTTTTCTCTTACTTCGCTCGCGCGAGGGGATATATCAGTAAAAATCTTACTCCGGGTAATGTCCATGAAGTTTCTTCCCATATTTTCTTCTAGATATTTTATGGTTGTGGCGCGGGGGCCTGCTCCCAGCGTCTGTGGCCACAGCACCTTGAACGCGCCCGATGTCCTCTGATCTGGGAAGCTAAGCAGGGTCGGGCCTGGTCAGTACTTGGATGGGGGACCGCCCGGGAATACCGGGTGCCCTCGGCTTCGGCCCGCCACTCCTTTTGCGGCTGCCCCGGCCCTAGTCTTTCGGGAGTGGCCCAGCCCGCCTAATAAACCCAGGCCAGGGGTGGCGCTGGGGGGGCTGGTGAGCAGGGGGAGAGGAATGGGTGGCGCCACACGGCACTACAATCTCGCTGCCCCGGCCCCACGCCAGGCCCTTCGGCCCGGGCTTCCCCCCCACGCACCCCCTTCTTAGTCCCCTTCCCTCCCGCAAGCCTTCTGCCAGCAGCCGTTCGCCCCGCCCCCAAGGCCCAAGCCCCGATCTGCCTGCAGGCGCAGGCCTGCCTCGGCCTTGGGCGGCTTTCTCCAGCCAAGGACATGCTGGTGCTTGACACCTCGTACCGAGCCCAGGGCACGACCATCGCTCTGCCTGCACCTGGGCCCCGAGACAGAGACTCCGGGTGTCGCCCGACACCGGACCAAGGGGGACGCCACCCGCCCCACCCCACCGGATAGCTCCGTCTCTGATGGCTGGCACCACGACCCCTCCCCGCCCCCCTTTCATCTCCCAGGAGCGCCAGGCGCCCTCCGTTCCCGCAGACCTCGGTGGCCCCGCCCACAGCACCAAAAGAGCAGGGACAAAACGGCAGGAGTTGGGAGCACACGTGCCCTCCGGCTCCAGGAGAGACCAGCACAGGGGAAAAGCAGGCAGGCGGGCATGCACACAACCCACACAAGAAGGATGCTTGAGGCCGGTCCTCTCCTCCCGCATGCGGGACCCCGGGCGGGGCTCGGAGCCCGGCGGCAATCCGCAGACCCTGGAGGCCTGCCCCGGGGTCCCAAGGTGACTGCCAGCGCCCGGGCACTGCCTCCGTAACGGAGCCCAGCCCCGGGCACAACCACAGTCTGGTGGGGAGGCTGCCACTTCAACTCAGACCTAGTACGTCTGTCCCAGTCGCTGTCCCACGCTGTGCGTCCGTCCCCCCTCCTCCCCAACTCCCAACCCCTGTCTGTCTGTCTTCTGCCACCTCCAGGGAAGTGGTAGAGGCCCCGTGGAGTCTCGGATGGCGCGAAGGGGCCTCGCTTCGGGCAAGGAGTAAAAGGCAGTCCACCCAGGCAGCGTTTTGAGGAGGCGGGGAGCAGGCGGGAGGCGGGGCCCTGGTGGAGCCCGCCAGCGGGGAGATGCTCCGGACTGGAGCAGCCCGGCAGCCTGGTTCGCACTCACCACGCAGGCTGGTCCGCTGCTCATTTTTTTAAAATTTTATTTATTTTTTTTTATTAATTAATTCATTTATTAGTTTCAGGTGTACAAAACAAGGTAATACTTAGACGTTCATCATTTATATCCCTCATACTGTGAACCCCCCACCTGTGGGGAGCCATGATTTCTTGTTTCTCAGAAACCTTGTGAACTGGCTAATATATAGTTAACTTGTCTCAGCTTCTAAGGTAAAGGACCTTGAGAATGTTTACAAGTTGCTAAGGAATGAGATGGAACTGGCCAGTTTCCCAGACACAGATAACTGGTGGCTATCATGACATTTTAGTAGTCTCTTTTCTATAATAATTATGACTAGGAAACTTTGTGATGATTTTGTAGTTTCTGTGTAAAAGTTAAAAATTTATTTTGCTTGAGGTAATGCACCCATGTTATTGTTAAACTGCACGTACCCCTAGGGTATATATATTGGTGAAGGTGATTAAATCATTGCTCCAGCATCACTGGAGACCTGCAGCATCATCATATGTGTGTGTCTCTTTTTTCATTCCCGCTCCCCCTTCCAGGGACTGTTCGTCTAGTCGGCAGGCTCCGACAAGTGGCGCCCGAACAGGGACCTGGACACGGGGGTAACAGCGAGGAACACCGTGTGGTCAGGGCCCGGCTCACAAAGCGGAGCTTATTTCATTGGATGCACGGTGAGTGAGACACGGTCCCCCTCGGTCGAATGAGTGTGTGAATGATTGTTTTCAGTGTGTGAAAGAAGGGCCGAGGTTAGGGAAAAGAGATGGGTCACGCTAGCAGCAAGGACCTTTATGTTAGAGGACTTAAGAAATTACTCGCCGCCCGTGGCAGCAGGGTGAGCAGAGAACAGTTAGATAAATTTTTAGAATTTGTAAAAAAAGTTTGCCCTTGGTTTCCAGATAAAGGTACCGTCAGCCTGGAAACTTGGGAAAAGGTTGGAGAAAGAGTGCAGGAATATTATACTGCCCATGGACCTCAACGGGTCCCAGTAGAGACATTTGGGCTATGGACTTTAATTAGAGACTGCTTAGATCTTAGACATGAGGGCTGTAGGCTAGAGAAGGTAAAGCAGGCAGGGAATGTGGAGCTTCCCGTTTCTGCCTCTGCTCCGGAGGAAGGAGAGGAGGGGGAGGGAGCTCCGATATACAATAATGAACCTGCTTATCAGGAAGTGCCGGATGAGCTATGGGAAGAATTAGATCTGCAAGATCAGGAAGGTTTGGAAGAGGCTGCAGCTAAGGTTGATAGGGGAAAATGTCCCCCAGTAGTGGCTGCAGCTCAAGAAAGCAGACAGCCTTCAGATCCAATTTATACACTTTCTCAACAAATAAAGATTCTTCAGGGACAGCTTGTGAGGCTTAAGGTTGCTAGAGAGGGAGAAGGTCGTCTCGGACCCCCCCAAGTGCCTTATACTGAGAAAAGCGTTTCCAGACCTCCCCTGATTGCTTACACCGGTCCATGGAATCCCGGGGGTGGGGATCCCCCTGTGAATAATTCCACTGCTCTGCCTCTTGAGGAATCTCGCATATGAGATCCCCCATTTACCTACAGCGGTGATAATTCAACAAACTGACTTGGTAGAGTGGCTGTTTCTACCTAATAATTTTATTAAATCACTCCCAACTTATTTGGAATTAATTTCAAAGCTTGTTTTATGAGCTCACACTTAAGTTCTTTATTTAAACGGAATCTAAGCTGATAAAATAGTAGTCCCGTTTAAAAAACAACAAATTATACACTTAAATACCCATTCTAAAATCTGACAAGTTGCTATTTATGGATATTTTGAAATTATTGATAATCACTATCCAAAAAATAAATTGTTTCAATTCCTTCTAAAGACCAGTTGGATTCACCCTAAGAGATTAAGTCCAGCTCCAATTTCAAAAGCTGTAACAGTTTTTACTGATGGGTCTAGTAACGACAGGACAGCGATAATAAGTAAAATAAATCAACAAGTCATTCAAACTAATTGCACCTCTGCACAGAGAGCAGTTACTTGCTGTATTAACTGCCTTATAGGATTATACTAAACCTTTAAATATTGTCTCTGATTCAGCTTATGTAGTTCACACAGTAAAAAACATTGAGATGGCATTACTGTCTAATAACTCAAGCCCGTCTCTCCAGTTTCTTTTTAATCAGCTTCAACAGGTGATCAAAAACCGACAACATCCATTTTTCATTACTCATATACGTGCCCACACCTCCCTACCGGGACAACTGATGCGTGGCAATGCTGTTGCTGATTCATTGATTGCTAATGTTCTAATTACTGAGGCAACTGAGTTTCATTCTTTAACCCATACAAATGCTGCTGGCCTTCAAGCTCGTTTTCCTATTATTTACAAACAGGCCAGACATATAGTTCAAACTTGCCCAACCTGCCAAATTGTTAATGCTTCTCAAGAGTGCAACAGATCGCTTTTGGCATCCTTCTGCCAGCCCTCAGACCTTGGTTAAATGGAAGGACCCACTTACGGGTTCGTGGCAAGACCCAGACCCGGTCCTCATATGGGGCCGAGGGTATGTTTGTGTTTTTCCACAGGATGCAGACAGCCCTCGGTGGCTGCCAAAAAGATTGGTGCGACATGTGGACCCTCTACCTACTGATGATGCTGATGACCCTCAGCAATGCAACAGATGACCAGACGTATTGGGCCTATATACCTGATCCACCTCTCCTCCACCCTGCTGTGTGGGATGGTCCTGAAATTCCAGTTTATGTTAATGATACTAATGCCTTAGGGCTGCCTTCTGATGGACACATGAAATTTCATATGGAAAAGAATTTCACTTATATTGGTAAAGGAATAGGTTTGCCTATTTGTATTGCCAAAAATAAATCAACATCTGGGTGCCTGCGTAGTTCTCCGGTTAATATGCACCTTAATAATTCTTTAGTGGGATGGACTGTTCGTCTCAATGTATTAGGAGATTGGTCTGGAGGACGCAAGGTCGATCTGCCTATCCCCCCGTCGCGTCCATCTTGTAATAAGAGACTGAGATTGAACATAGAGACTGTTCCATGGAAAGACTGTCCAGGCAATGCTTCTTTTCGTTATGACATTCCTGGAATGGACAGATATATTATTGACTGGTCAAGGAACAATCAGCCAGGATGGGCTCGGGACTTGATTGCTGGACTTTGGATTTCTGATGCACAGTATCAACAAAGCGCTTTGTAAAAACTGATGGGAGTAATGGATGAAGTTATTCAAATGGTTGAGTTTTGTAAATCAGGTACTCCTTGTACTCCTGTGACTGTTTTAAAAGATAAAACTAGAGACTGGTCTAATATCACTAAAACTGTTAATGTATCTGCTTGTGTTCCTTCTCCTTATGCATTATTAATTGGACATGTTAATGTAAATTTTATGGAAAATCAGTTTCATGTATCTTGCAATAATTGTTCTCTTGCAAATTGTATTTCTTGGGTACCTCAGGGAACTCAAGTTATGGTTCTTAAACAACCTTCATTTGTTATGCTTCCTGTTAATATTTCTGGACCTTGGTATGCAGAAAGAAGTTTGCAAGTTTTTAAAGAAATTGAGTATGCCTTAAGTAGACAAAAACGGTTTGTTGGACTTTTGATTGCAGGAATTACGGCTTTGGTTACTATTATTGCAACTGCTGCTTCAGCAGCTGTAGCTCTTTCTCAAACTATTCAAAATGCTCATTATGTTAATACTCTTACAAAAAATGTTACTTTGGCTCTAGGGATTCAAGAAAATGTTGATATAAAAATAGAACAAAAGGTAAATGCCCTTTATGATACAGTTCAATATATGGGAGATGTGATCCAGAGTTTAAAAGTTAGATCTCATTTGGAGTGTCATTCAGAATATCATTGGATATGTGTCACTTCTAAAAAGTATAATCAAAGTCAAAATAATTGGAATCGGGTTCGTTTACATCTCCAAGGAATTTGGCATGATGCTAATGTGTCTCTAGATATGCTTCAGCTTCATAATGAAATTAAAATTATAAAAGAAGCTGAGCCATTGAAATTTGATGCTGCCCAGGCTGCTTCAAAATTTATTGATGTTCTTAAGAATGCTATGCCTTCTATGCCAAATCTCACTTATTCTATCTTGATT
>NW_027668892.1:0-45042 GCF_964194185.1 Rhinolophus hipposideros | reverse complement strand
ACGCTGGGAGCAGGCCCCCGAGCCACAACCATAAAATATCTAGAAGAAAATATAGGAAGAAACTTCATGGACATTACCCGGAGTAAGATTTTTACTGATATATCCCCTCGCGCGAGCGAAGTAAGAGAAAAAATAAACATGTGTGATGACATCAAACTAAAAAGTTTTTTCACAGCAAAGGAAACCATCAATAAAACAAAAAGGGATCCTACTGTATGGGAAAAGATATTTGCCAATGATATATCTGATAAGGGATTAATATCACAAATCTATAAAAAACTTACTCAACTCAACTCCAAAAAAACAAACCACCCAATTAAAAAATGGGCAGAGGACTTGGGGAGACATTTCTCTAAAAAGGACATACAGAAGGCAAGAAGACATATGAAGAAATGCTCAACCTCACTAACCAGCAGAGAAATGCAAATAAAAACCACAATGAGATACCACCTCACTCCAGTCAAAATGGCTATTATCAATAAATCAACAAACAACAAATGCTGGCGCGGATGTGGAGAAAAGGGAACGCTAGTGCACTGTTGGTGGGACTGCAGATTAGTGCAGCCACTATGGAAAACAGTATGGAGGTATCTCAGGAATCTGAAAATGGAACTCCCCTATGATCCAGTAATTCCACTCCTAGGCATCTACCCGGAGAAATCCAAAACTCCAATTCAAAAATCTGTATGCACTCCTATGTTTATTGCAGCACTTTACACAATAGCCAAGATATGGAAACAACCAAAATGCCCATCGGTAGATGACTGGATTAAGAAGCTGTGGTACATTTATACAATGGAGTATTACGCAGCCATGAAGAAGAAAGAAATCTTATCATTTGCAGCAACATGGATGGATCTAGAGAGCATTATGTTAAGTGAAATAAGTCAGAAAGAGAAAGACAAGTACCATATGATCTCACTTATATATGGAATCTAAAGAAAAGACTATGTGAATGAACTAATCAGAGACAGTTTTGGGGAAGCAGACAAAAAACCGAGAGTGGTTAGATGGGTGTGTGGGAGGGGGTTGGCCATAAGGGGAAAGGTGAAGGGATTTGGAAGCAGCTGGTAACCACAAGATGGCCTCAGGGTTTTTTTGAAAATTAATTTGGGGAAGGTATTCTATAATGTTGTAAAGATTTTGTTGGGTATCCGATGGACATGCGTCCTATTTGGGAGACCACCTCAGGGATACAGTGGATACCTGATCATGGCATTGTACACCAGAAGCTAAACATTAATGAATGCCAACAATAATTTTATATATATAATGTGATGGTTCAGTATGAGGTCGGAGGGATAGTGGATGGGGGTGGGGTGTTCACAGTATGAGGGATATAAATGATGAACGTCTAAGTATTACCTTGTTTGTACACCTGAAACTAATAAATAAATTAACTAATAAAAAAATAAATAAATAAATAAAATAAAAAAAAAATGAGCAGCGGACCAGCCTGCGTGGTGAGTGCGAACCAGGCTGCCGGGCTTCTCCCATCCGGAGCATCTCCCCGCTGGCCGGCTCCGCCAGGGCCCCGCCTCCCGCCTGCTCCCCGCCTCCTCAAAACGCAGCCTGGGTGGACTGCCTTTTCCTCCTTGCCCGCAGCGAGGCCCCTTCGCGCCAGCCGAGACTCCACGGGGCCTCTACCACTTCCCTGGAGGTGGCAGAAGACAGACAGACAGGGGTTGGGAGTTGGGGAGGAGGGGGGACGGACGCACAGGATGGGACACCGACTGGGACAGAGGCACTGAGGCTGAGTTGAAGTGGCGGCTTCCCCACAGGAGTGCGGTGGTGCCCGGGGCTGGGCTCCGTTACGGAGGCAGTGCCCGGGCGCTGGCAGTCACCGTGGGACCCCGGGGCAGGCCTCCAGGGTCCGCGGATCGCCGCCGGGCTCCGAGCCCCGCCCGGGGTCCCGCATGCGGGAGGAGAGGAGCGGCCCCAGGCACCCTTCTTGTGTGGGTTGTGTGCATGCCCGCCTGCCTGCTTTTCCCCTGTGCTGGTCTCTCCTGGAGCCGGAGGGCACGTGTGCTTTCAACTCCTGCCGTTTTGTCCCTGCTCTTTTGGTGCTGTGGGCGGGGCCACCGAGGCGGGCGGGAAAGGAGGGCGCCTGGTGCTCCGGGGAGATGAAAGGGGGGCGGGGAGGGGTCGCGGTGCCGGCCATCAGAGACGGAGCTATCCGGTGGGGTGGGGCGGGTGGCGTTCCCCTTGGTCCGGTGTCGGGCGACACCCGGAGTCTCTGTCTCGGGGCCCAGGGGCAGGCAGAGCGATGGTCGTGCCCTGGGCTCGGTCCCGAGATGCCAAGCACCAGCACGTCCTTGGCTGGAGGAAGCCGCCCAAGGCCGAGGCAGGCCTGCGCCTGCAGGCAGATCGGGGCTTGGGCCTTGGGGGCGGGGCGAACGGCTGCTGGCAGACGGCTTGCGGGAGGGAAGGGGACTAAGAAGGTGGTGGGGGGGAGGGGAGAGCCCGGGCCGAAGGGCCTGGCGTGGGGCCGGGGCAGCGAGATTGTAGTGCTGTGTGGCGCCACCCATTCCTCTCCCCCTGCCCACTAGCCCCTCCAGCGCCACCCCTGGCCTGGGTTTATTAGGCGGGCTGGGCCACTCCCGAAAGACGAGGGCCGGGGCGGCCGCAAAAGGAGTGGCGGGCGGAAGCAGAGGGCACCCGGTATTCCCGGGCGGTCCCCCATCCAAGTACTGACCAGGCCCGACCCTGCTTAGCTTCCCAGATCAGAGGACATCGGGCGCGTTCAAGGTGCTGTGGCCACAGACGCTGGGAGCAGGCCCCCGAGCCACAACCATAAAATATCTAGAAGAAAATATAGGAAGAAACTTCATGGACATTACCCGGAGTAAGATTTTTACTGATATATCCCCTCGCGCGAGCGAAGTAAGAGAAAAAATAAACATGTGTGATGACATCAAACTAAAAAGTTTTTTCACAGCAAAGGAAACCATCAATAAAACAAAAAGGGATCCTACTGTATGGGAAAAGATATTTGCCAATGATATATCTGATAAGGGATTAATATCACAAATCTATAAAAAACTTACTCAACTCAACTCCAAAAAAACAAACCACCCAATTAAAAAATGGGCAGAGGACTTGGGGAGACATTTCTCTAAAAAGGACATACAGAAGGCAAGAAGACATATGAAGAAATGCTCAACCTCACTAACCAGCAGAGAAATGCAAATAAAAACCACAATGAGATACCACCTCACTCCAGTCAAAATGGCTATTATCAATAAATCAACAAACAACAAATGCTGGCGCGGATGTGGAGAAAAGGGAACGCTAGTGCACTGTTGGTGGGACTGCAGATTAGTGCAGCCACTATGGAAAACAGTATGGAGGTATCTCAGGAATCTGAAAATGGAACTCCCCTATGATCCAGTAATTCCACTCCTAGGCATCTACCCGGAGAAATCCAAAACTCCAATTCAAAAATCTGTATGCACTCTTATGTTTATTGCAGCACTTTACACAATAGCCAAGATATGAAAACAACCAAAATGCCCATCGGTAGATGACTGGATTAAGAAGCTGTGGTACATTTATACAATGGAGTATTACGCAGCCATGAAGAAGAAAGAAATCTTATCATTTGCAGCAACATGGATGGATCTAGAGAGCATTATGTTAAGTGAAATAAGTCAGAAAGAGAAAGACAAGTACCATATGATCTCACTTATATATGGAATCTAAAGAAAAGACTATGTGAATGAACTAATCAGAGACAGTTTTGGGGAAGCAGACAAAAAACCGAGAGTGGTTAGATGGGTGTGTGGGAGGGGGTTGGCCATAAGGGGAAAGGTGAAGGGATTTCGAAGCAGCTGGTAACCACAAGATGGCCTCAGGGTTTTTTTGAAAATTAATTTGGGGAAGGTATTCTATAATGTTGTAAAGATTTTGTTGGGTATCCGATGGACATGCGTCCTATTTGGGAGACCACCTCAGGGATACAGTGGATACCTGATCATGGCATTGTACACCAGAAGCTAAACATTAATGAATGCCAACAATAATTTTATATATATAATGTGATGGTTCCGTATGAGGTCGGAGGGATAGTGGATGGGGGTGGGGTGTTCACAGTATGAGGGATATAAATGATGAACGTCTAAGTATTACCTTGTTTTGTACACCTGAAACTAATAAATAAATAAATAAATAAATAAATAAATAAATAAATAAATAAAATAAAAAGAATAATGAGCAGCGGACCGGCCTGCGTGGTGAGCGCGAACCAGGCTGCCGGGCTTCTCCCGTCCGGAGCATCTCCCCGCTGGCCGGCTCCGCCAGGGCCCCGCCTCCCGCCTGCTCCCCGCCTCCTCAAAACGCCGCCTGGGTGGACTGCCTTTTCCTCCTTGCCCGCAGAGAGGCCCCTTCGCGCCAGCCGAGACTCCACGGGGCCTCTACCACTTCCCTGGAGGTGGCAGAAGACAGACAGACAGGGGTTGGGAGTTGGGGAGGAGGGGGGACTGACGCACAGGATGGGACACCGACTGGGACAGAGGCACTGAGGCTGAGTTGAAGTGGCGGCTTCCCCACCGGAGTGCGGTGGTGCCCGGGGCTGGGCTCCGTTACGGAGGCAGTGCCCGGGCGCTGGCAGTCACCGTGGGACCCCGGGGCAGGCCTCCAGGGTCCGCGGATCGCCGCCGGGCTCCGAGCCCCGCCCTGGGTCCCGCATGCGGGAGGAGAGGAGCAGCCCCAGGCACCCTCCTCTTGTGGGTTGTGTGCATGCCCGCCTGCCTGCTTTTCCCCTGTGCTGGTCTCTCCTGGAGCCGGAGGGCACGTGTGCTCCCAACTCCTGCCGTTTTGTCCCTGCTCTTTTGGTGCTGTGGGCGGGGCCACCGAGTTCTGCGGGAACGGAGGGCGCCTGGTGCTCCGGGGAGATGAAAGGGGGGCGGGGAGGGGTCACGGTGCCGGCCATCAGAGACGGAGCTATCCGGTGGGGTGGGGCTGGTGGCGTTCCCCTTGGTCCGGTGTCGGGCGACACCCGGAGTCTCTGTCTCGGGGCCCAGGGGCAGGCAGAGCGATGGTCGTGCCCTGGGCTCGGTCCCGAGATGCCAAGCACCAGCACGTCCTTGGCTGGAGAAAGCCGCCCAAGGCCGAGGCAGGCCTGCGCCTGCAGGCAGATCGGGGCTTGGGCCTTGGGGGCGGGGCGAACGGCTGCTGGCAGACGGCTTGCGGGAGGGAAGGGGACTAAGAAGGTGGTGGGGGGGAGGGGAGAGCCCGGGCCGAAGGGCCTGGCGTGGGGCCGGGGCAGCGAGATTGTAGTGCTGTGTGGCGCCACCCATTCCTCTCCCCCTGCCCACTAGCCCCTCCAGCGCCACCCCTGGCCTGGGTTTATTAGGCGGGCTGGGCCACTCCCGAAAGACGAGGGCCGGGGCGGCCGCAAAAGGAGTGGCGGGCGGAAGCAGAGGGCACCCGGTATTCCCGGGCGGTCCCCCATCCAAGTACTGACCAGGCCCGACCCTGCTTAGCTTCCCAGATCAGAGGACATCGGGCGCGTTCAAGGTGCTGTGGCCACAGACGCTGGGAGCAGGCCCCCGAGCCACAACCATAAAATATCTAGAAGAAAATATAGGAAGAAACTTCATGGACATTACCCGGAGTAAGATTTTTACTGATATATCCCCTCGCGCGAGCGAAGTAAGAGAAAAAATAAACATGTGTGATGACATCAAACTAAAAAGTTTTTTCACAGCAAAGGAAACCATCAATAAAACAAAAAGGGATCCTACTGTATGGGAAAAGATATTTGCCAATGATATATCTGATAAGGGATTAATATCACAAATCTATAAAAAACTTACTCAACTCAACTCCAAAAAAACAAACCACCCAATTAAAAAATGGGCAGAGGACTTGGGGAGACATTTCTCTAAAAAGGACATACAGAAGGCAAGAAGACATATGAAGAAATGCTCAACCTCACTAACCAGCAGAGAAATGCAAATAAAAACCACAATGAGATACCACCTCACTCCAGTCAAAATGGCTATTATCAATAAATCAACAAACAACAAATGCTGGCGCGGATGTGGAGAAAAGGGAACGCTAGTGCACTGTTGGTGGGACTGCAGATTAGTGCAGCCACTATGGAAAACAGTATGGAGGTATCTCAGGAATCTGAAAATGGAACTCCCCTATGATCCAGTAATTCCACTGCTAGGCATCTACCCGGAGAAATCCAAAACTCCAATTCAAAAATCTGTATGCACTCCTATGTTTATTGCAGCACTTTACACAATAGCCAAGATATGGAAACAACCAAAATGCCCATCGGTAGATGACTGGATTAAGAAGCTGTGGTACATTTATACAATGGAGTATTACGCAGCCATGAAGAAGAAAGAAATCTTATCATTTGCAGCAACATGGATGGATCTAGAGAGCATTATGTTAAGTGAAATAAGTCAGAAAGAGAAAGACAAGTACCATATGATCTCACTTATATATGGAATCTAAAGAAAAGACTATGTGAATGAACTAATCAGAGACAGTTTTGGGGACGCAGACAAAAAACCGAGAGTGGTTAGATGGGTGTGTGGGAGGGGGTTGGCCATAAGGGGAAAGGTGAAGGGATTTGGAAGCAGCTGGTAACCACAAGATGGCCTCAGGGTTTTTTTGAAAATTAATTTGGGGAAGGTATTCTATAATGTTGTAAAGATTTTGTTGGGTATCCGATGGACATGCGTCCTATTTGGGAGACCACCTCAGGGATACAGTGGATACCTGATCATGGCATTGTACACCAGAAGCTAAACATTAATGAATGCCAACAATAATTTTATATATATAATGTGATGGTTCAGTATGAGGTCGGAGGGATAGTGGATGGGGGTGGGGTGTTCACAGTATGAGGGATATAAATGATGAACGTCTAAGTATTACCTTGTTTTGTACACCTGAAACTAATAAATAAATTAACTAATAAAAAAATAAATAAATAAATAAAATAAAAAAAAAATGAGCAGCGGACCAGCCTGCGTGGTGAGTGCGAACCAGGCTGCCGGGCTTCTCCCATCCGGAGCATCTCCCCGCTGGCCGGCTCCGCCAGGGCCCCGCCTCCCGCCTGCTCCCCGCCTCCTCAAAACGCAGCCTGGGTGGACTGCCTTTTCCTCCTTGCCCGCAGCGAGGCCCCTTCGCGCCATCCGAGACTCCACGGGGCCTCTACCACTTCCCTGGAGGTGGCAGAAGACAGACAGACAGGGGTTGGGAGTTGGGGAGGAGGGGGGACGGACGCACAGCGCACTAGGTCTGGGACAGACGCACTAGGTCTGAGTTGAAGTGGCAGCCTCCCCACCAGACTGCGGTGGTGCCCGGGGCTGGGCTCCGTTACGGAGGCAGTGCCCGGGCGCTGGCAGTCACCGTGGGACCCCGGGGCAGGCCTCCAGGGTCCGCGGATCGCCGCCGGGCTCCGAGCCCCGCCCTGGGTCCCGCATGCGGGAGGAGAGGAGCGGCCCCAGGCACCCTTCTTGTGTGGGTTGTGTGCATGCCCGCCTGCCTGCTTTTCCCCTGTGCTGGTCTCTCCTGGAGCCGGAGGGCACGTGTGCTTTCAACTCCTGCCGTTTTGTCCCTGCTCTTTTGGTGCTGTGGGCGGGGCCACCGAGTTCTGCGGGAACGGAGGGCGCCTGGTGCTCCGGGGAGATGAAAGGGGGGCGGGGTGGGGTCGCAGTGCCGGCCATCAGAGACGGAGCTATCCGGTGGGGTGGGGCGGGTGGCGTTCCCCTTGGTCCGGTGTCGGGCGACACCCGGAGTCTCTGTCTCGGGGCCCAGGGGCAGGCAGAGCGATGGTCGTGCCCTGGGCTGGGTCCCGAGGTGTCAAGCACCAGCACGTCCTTGGCTGGAGAAAGCCGCCCAAGGCCGAGGCAGGCCTGCGCCTGCAGGCAGATCGGGGCTTGGGCCTTGGGGGCGGGGCGAACGGCTGCTGGCAGACGGCTTGCGGGAGGGAAGGGGACTAAGAAGGTGGTGGGGGGGAGGGGAGAGCCCGGGCCGAAGGGCCTGGCGTGGGGCCGGGGCAGCGAGATTGTAGTGCTGTGTGGCGCCACCCATTCCTCTCCCCCTGCCCACTAGCCCCTCCAGCGCCACCCCTGGCCTGGGTTTATTAGGCGGGCTGGGCCACTCCCGAAAGACGAGGGCCGGGGCGGCCGCAAAAGGAGTGGCGGGCGGAAGCAGAGGGCACCCGGTATTCCCGGGCGGTCCCCCATCCAAGTACTGACCAGGCCCGACCCTGCTTAGCTTCCCAGATCAGAGGACATCGGGCGCGTTCAAGTTGCTGTGGCCACAGACGCTGGGAGCAGGCCCCCGAGCCACAACCATAAAATATCTAGAAGAAAATATAGGAAGAAACTTCATGGACATTACCCGGAGTAAGATTTTTACTGATATATCTTCTCGCGCGAGCGAAGTAAGAGAAAAAATAAACATGTGTGATGACATCAAACTAAAAAGTTTTTTCACAGCAAAGGAAACCATCAATAAAACAAAAAGGGATCCTACTGTATGGGAAAAGATATTTGCCAATGATATATCTGATAAGGGATTAATATCACAAATCTATAAAAAACTTACTCAACTCAACTCCAAAAAAACAAACCACCCAATTAAAAAATGGGCAGAGGACTTGGGGAGACATTTCTCTAAAAAGGACATACAGAAGGCAAGAAGACATATGAAGAAATGCTCAACCTCACTAACCAGCAGAGAAATGCAAATAAAAACCACAATGAGATACCACCTCACTCCAGTCAAAATGGCTATTATCAATAAATCAACAAACAACAAATGCTGGCGCGGATGTGGAGAAAAGGGAACGCTAGTGCACTGTTGGTGGGACTGCAGATTAGTGCAGCCACTATGGAAAACAGTATGGAGGTATCTCAGGAATCTGAAAATGGAACTCCCCTATGATCCAGTAATTCCACTCCTAGGCATCTACCCGGAGAAATCCAAAACTCCAATTCAAAAATCTGTATGCACTCCTATGTTTATTGCAGCACTTTACACAATAGCCAAGATATGGAAACAACCAAAATGCCCATCGGTAGATGACTGGATTAAGAAGCTGTGGTACATTTATACAATGGAGTATTACGCAGCCATGAAGAAGAAAGAAATCTTATCATTTGCAGCAACATGGATGGATCTAGAGAGCATTATGTTAAGTGAAATAAGTCAGAAAGAGAAAGACAAGTACCATATGATCTCACTTATATATGGAATCTAAAGAAAAGACTATGTGAATGAACTAATCAGAGACAGTTTTGGGGACGCAGACAAAAAACCGAGAGTGGTTAGATGGGTGTGTGGGAGGGGGTTGGCCATAAGGGGAAAGGTGAAGGGATTTGGAAGCAGCTGGTAACCACAAGATGGCCTCAGGGTTTTTTTGAAAATTAATTTGGGGAAGGTATTCTATAATGTTGTAAAGATTTTGTTGGGTATCCGATGGACATGCGTCCTATTTGGGAGACCACCTCAGGGATACAGTGGATACCTGATCATGGCATTGTACACCAGAAGCTCAACATTAATGAATGCCAACAATAATTATATATATATAATGTGATGGTTCCGTATGAGGTCGGAGGGATAGTGGATGGGGGTGGGGGGTTCACAGTATGAGGGATATAAATGATGAACGTCTAAGTATTACCTTGTTTTGTACACCTGAAACTAATAAATAAATTAACTAATAAAAAAATAAATAAATAAATAAAATAAAAAAAAAATGAGCAGCGGACCAGCCTGCGTGGTGAGTGCGAACCAGGCTGCCGGGCTTCTCCCGTCCGGAGCATCTCCCCGCTGGCCGGCTCCGCCAGGGCCCCGCCTCCCGCCTGCTCCCCGCCTCCTCAAAACGCAGCCTGGGTGGACTGCCTTTTCCTCCTTGCCCGCAGCGAGGCCCCTTCGCGCCATCCGAGACTCCACGGGGCCTCTACCACTTCCCTGGAGGTGGCAGAAGACAGACAGACAGGGGTTGGGAGTTGGGGAGGAGGGGGGACGGACGCACAGCGCACTAGGTCTGGGACAGACGCACTAGGTCTGAGTTGAAGTGGCAGCCTCCCCACCAGACTGCGGTGGTGCCCGGGGCTGGGCTCCGTTACGGAGGCAGTGCCCGGGCGCTGGCAGTCACCGTGGGACCCCGGGGCAGGCCTCCAGGGTACGCGGATAGCGGCCGGGCTCCGAGCCCCGCCTGGGGTCCCGCATGCGGGAGGAGAGGAGCGGCCCCAGGCACCCTCCCCGTGTGGGTTGTGTGCATGCCCGCCTGCCTGCTTTTCCCCTGTGCTGGTCTCTCCTGGAGCCGGAGGGCACGTGTGCTTTCAACTCCTGCCGTTTTGTCCCTGCTCTTTTGGTGCTGTGGGCGGGGCCACCGAGGCGGGCGGGAAAGGAGGGCGCCTGGTGCTCCGGGGAGATGAAAGGGGGGCGGGGAGGGGTCGCGGTGCCGGCCATCAGAGACGGAGCTATCCGGTGGGGTGGGGCGGGTGGCGTTCCCCTTGGTCCGGTGTCGGGCGACACCCGGAGTCTCTGTCTCGGGGCCCAGGGGCAGGCAGAGCGATGGTCGTGCCCTGGGCTCGGTCCCGAGATGCCAAGCACCAGCACGTCCTTGGCTGGAGAAAGCCGCCCAAGGCCGAGGCAGGCCTGCGCCTGCAGGCAGATCGGGGCTTGGGCCTTGGGGGCGGGGCGAACGGCTGCTGGCAGACGGCTTGCGGGAGGGAAGGGGACTAAGAAGGTGGTGGGGGGGAGGGGAGAGCCCGGGCCGAAGGGCCTGGCGTGGGGCCGGGGCAGCGAGATTGTAGTGCTGTGTGGCGCCACCCATTCCTCTCCCCCTGCCCACTAGCCCCCCCAGCGCCACCCCTGGCCTGGGTTTATTAGGCGGGCTGGGCCACTCCCGAAAGACGAGGGCCGGGGCGGCCGCAAAAGGAGTGGCGGGCGGAAGCAGAGGGCACCCGGTATTCCCGGGCGGTCCCCCATCCAAGTACTGACCAGGCCCGACCCTGCTTAGCTTCCCAGATCAGAGGACATCGGGCGCGTTCAAGGTGCTGTGGCCACAGACGCTGGGAGCAGGCCCCCGCGCCACAACCATAAAATATCTAGAAGAAAATATGGGAAGAAACTTCATGGACATTACCCGGAGTAAGATTTTTACTGATATATCCCCTCGCGCGAGCGAAGTAAGAGAAAAAATAAACATGTGTGATGACATCAAACTGAAAAGTTTTTTCACAGCAAAGGAAACCATCAATAAAACAAAAAGGGATCCTACTGTATGGGAAAAGATATTTGCCAATGATATATCTGATAAGGGATTAATATCACAAATCTATAAAAAACTTACTCAACTCAACTCCAAAAAAACAAACCACCCAATTAAAAAATGGGCAGAGGACTTGGGGAGACATTTCTCTAAAAAGGACATACAGAAGGCAAGAAGACATATGAAGAAATGCTCAACCTCACTAACCAGCAGAGAAATGCAAATAAAAGCCACAATGAGATACCGCCTCACTCCAGTCAAAATGGCTATTATCAATAAATCAACAAACAACAAATGCTGGCGCGGAAGTGGAGAAAAGGGAACGCTAGTGCACTGTTGGTGGGACTGCAGATTAGTGCAGCCACTATGGAAAACAGTATGGAGGTATCTCAGGAATCTGAAAATAGAACTCCCCTATGATCCAGTAATTCCACTCCTAGGCATCTACCCGGAGAAATCCAAAACTCCAATTCAAAAATCTGTATGCACTCTTATGTTTATTGCAGCACTTTACACAATAGCCAAGATATGGAAACAACCAAAATGCCCATCGGTAGATGACTGGATTAAGAAGCTGTGGTACATTTGTACAATGGAGTATTACGCAGCCATGAAGAAGAAAGAAATCTTATCATTTGCAGCAACATGGATGGATCTAGAGAGCATTATGTTAAGTGAAATAAGTCAGAAAGAGAAAGACAAGTACCATATGATCTCACTTATATATGGAATCTAAAGAAAAGACTATGTGAATGAACTAATCAGAGACAGTTTTGGGGAAGCAGACAAAAAACCGAGAGTGGTTAGATGGGTGTGTGGGAGGGGGTTGGCCATAAGGGGAAAGGTGAAGGGATTTGGAAGCAGCTGGTAACCACAAGATGGCCTCAGGGTTTTTTTGAAAATTAATTTGGGGAAGGTATTCTATAATGTTGTAAAGATTTTGTTGGGTATCTGATGGACATGCGTCCTATTTGGGAGACCACCTCAGGGATACAGTGGATACCTGATCATGGCATTGTACACCAGAAGCTAAACATTAATGAATGCCAACAATAATTTTATATATATAATGTGATGGTTCCGTATGAGGTCGGAGGGATAGTGGATGGGGGTGGGGTGTTCACAGTATGAGGGATATAAATGATGAACGTCTAAGTATTACCTTGTTTTGTACACCTGAAACTAATAAATAAATTAACTAATAAAAAAATAAATAAATAAATAAAATAAAAAAAAAATGAGCAGCGGACCAGCCTGCGTGGTGAGTGCGAACCAGGCTGCCGGGCTTCTCCCATCCGGAGCATCTCCCCGCTGGCCGGCTCCGCCAGGGCCCCGCCTCCCGCCTGCTCCCCGCCTCCTCAAAACGCAGCCTGGGTGGACTGCCTTTTCCTCCTTGCCCGCAGCGAGGCCCCTTCGCGCCAGCCGAGACTCCACGGGGCCTCTACCACTTCCCTGGAGGTGGCAGAAGACAGACAGACAGGGGTTGGGAGTTGGGGAGGAGGGGGGACGGACGCACTGGATTGGACACCGACTGGGACAGAGGCACTGAGGCTGAGTTGAAGTGGCAGCCTCCCCACCAGACTGCGGTGGTGCCCGGGGCTGGGCTCCGTTACGGAGGCAGTGCCCGGGCGCTGGCAGTCACCGTGGGACCCCGGGGCAGGCCTCCAGGGTCCGCGGATCGCCGCCGGGCTCCGAGCCCCGCCCTGGGTCCCGCATGCGGGAGGAGAGGAGCAGCCCCAGGCACCCTCCTCGTGTGGGTTGTGTGCATGCCCGCCTGCCTGCTTTTCCCCTGTGCTGGTCTCTCCTGGAGCCGGAGGGCACGTGTGCTCCCAACTCCTGCCGTTTTGTCCCTGCTCTTTTGGTGCTGTGGGCGGGGCCACCGAGTTCTGCGGGAACGGAGGGCGCCTGGTGCTCCGGGAAGATGAAAGGGGGGCGGGGAGGGGTCGCGGTGCCGGCCATCAGAGACGGAGCTATCCGGTGGGGTGGGGCTGGTGGCGTTCCCCTTGGTCCGGTGTCGGGCGACACCCGGAGTCTCTGTCTAGGGGCCCAGGGGCAGGCAGAGCGATGGTCGTGCCCTGGGCTGGGTCCCGAGGTGTCAAGCACCAGCACGTCCTTGGCTGGAGAAAGCCGCCCAAGGCCGAGGCAGGCCTGCGCCTGCAGGCAGATCGGGGCTTGGGCCTTGGGGGCGGGGCGAACGGCTGCTGGCAGACGGCTTGCGGGAGGGAAGGGGACTAAGAAGGTGGTGGGGGGGAGGGGGGAGCCCGGGCCGAAGGGCCTGGCGTGGGGCCGGGGCAGCGAGATTGTAGTGCTGTGTGGCGCCACCCATTCCTCTCCCCCTGCCCACTAGCCCCCCCAGCGCCACCCCTGGCCTGGGTTTATTAGGCGGGCTGGGCCACTCCCGAAGGACGAGGGCCGGGGCGGCCGCAAAAGGAGTGGCGGGCGGAAGCAGAGGGCACCCGGTATTCCCGGGCGGTCCCCCATCCAAGTACTGACCAGGCCCGACCCTGCTTAGCTTCCCAGATCAGAGGACATCGGGCGCGTTCAAGGTGCTGTGGCCACAGACGCTGGGAGCAGGCCCCCGCGCCACAACCATAAAATATCTAGAAGAAAATATGGGAAGAAACTTCATGGACATTACCCGGAGTAAGATTTTTACTGATATATCCCCTCGCGCGAGCGAAGTAAGAGAAAAAATAAACATGTGTGATGACATCAAACTGAAAAGTTTTTTCACAGCAAAGGAAACCATCAATAAAACAAAAAGGGATCCTACTGTATGGGAAAAGATATTTGCCAATGATATATCTGATAAGGGATTAATATCACAAATCTATAAAAAACTTACTCAACTCAACTCCAAAAAAACAAACCACCCAATTAAAAAATGGGCAGAGGACTTGGGGAGACATTTCTCTAAAAAGGACATACAGAAGGCAAGAAGACATATGAAGAAATGCTCAACCTCACTAACCAGCAGAGAAATGCAAATAAAAGCCACAATGAGATACCGCCTCACTCCAGTCAAAATGGCTATTATCAATAAATCAACAAACAACAAATGCTGGCGCGGAAGTGGAGAAAAGGGAACGCTAGTGCACTGTTGGTGGGACTGCAGATTAGTGCAGCCACTATGGAAAACAGTATGGAGGTATCTCAGGAATCTGAAAATGGAACTCCCCTATGATCCAGTAATTCCACTCCTAGGCATCTACCCGGAGAAATCCAAAACTCCAATTCAAAAATCTGTATGCACTCTTATGTTTATTGCAGCACTTTACACAATAGCCAAGATATGGAAACAACCAAAATGCCCATCGGTAGATGACTGGATTAAGAAGCTGTGGTACATTTATACAATGGAGTATTACGCAGCCATGAAGAAGAAAGAAATCTTATCATTTGCAGCAACATGGATGGATCTAGAGAGCATTATGTTAAGTGAAATAAGTCAGAAAGAGAAAGACAAGTACCATATGATCTCACTTATATATGGAATCTAAAGAAAAGACTATGTGAATGAACTAATCAGAGACAGTTTTGGGGAAGCAGACAAAAAACCGAGAGTGGTTAGATGGGTGTGTGGGAGGGGGTTGGCCATAAGGGGAAAGGTGAAGGGATTTGGAAGCAGCTGGTAACCACAAGATGGCCTCAGGGTTTTTTTGAAAATTAATTTGGGGAAGGTATTCTATAATGTTGTAAAGATTTTGTTGGGTATCTGATGGACATGCGTCCTATTTGGGAGACCACCTCAGGGATACAGTGGATACCTGATCATGGCATTGTACACCAGAAGCTAAACATTAATGAATGCCAACAATAATTTTATATATATAATGTGATGGTTCCGTATGAGGTCGGAGGGATAGTGGATGGGGGTGGGGTGTTCACAGTATGAGGGATATAAATGATGAACGTCTAAGTATTACCTTGTTTTGTACACCTGAAACTAATAAATAAATTAATTAATAAATAAATAAATAAATAAATAAAATAAAAAGAATAATGAGCAGCGGACCGGCCTGCGTGGTGAGCGCGAACCAGGCTGCCGGGCTTCTCCCGTCCGGAGCATCTCCCCGCTGGCCGGCTCCGCCAGGGCCCCGCCTCCCGCCAGCTCCCAGCCTCCTCAAAACGCAGCCTGGGTGGACTGCCTTTTCCTCCTTGCCCGCAGCGAGGCCCCTTCGCGCCAGCCGAGACTCCACGGGGCCTCTACCACTTCCCTGGAGGTGGCAGAAGACAGACAGACAGGGGTTGGGAGTTGGGGAGGAGGGGGGACTGACGCACAGGATGGGACACCGACTGGGACAGAGGCACTGAGGCTGAGTTGAAGTGGCGGCTTCCCCACAGGAGTGCGGTGGTGCCCGGGGCTGGGCTCCGTTGCGGATGCAGTGCCCGGGCGCTGGCAGTCACCGTGGGACCCCGGGGCAGGCCTCCAGGGTCCGCGGATCGCCGCCGGGCTCCGAGCCCCGCCCTGGGTCCCGCATGCGGGAGGAGAGGAGCAGCCCCAGGCACCCTCCTCGTGTGGGTTGTGTGCATGCCCGCCTGCCTGCTTTTCCCCTGTGCTGGTCTCTCCTGGAGCCGGAGGGCACGTGTGCTCCCAACTCCTGCCGTTTTGTCCCTGCTCTTTTGGTGCTGTGGGCGGGGCCACCGAGTTCTGCGGGAACGGAGGGCGCCTGGTGCTCCGGGGAGATGAAAGGGGGGCGGGGAGGGGTCGCGGTGCCGGCCATCAGAGACGGAGCTATCCGGTGGGGTGGGGCTGGTGGCGTTCCCCTTGGTCCGGTGTCGGGCGACACCCGGAGTCTCTGTCTAGGGGCCCAGGGGCAGGCAGAGCGATGGTCGTGCCCTGGGCTGGGTCCCGAGGTGTCAAGCACCAGCACGTCCCTGGCTGGAGAAAGCCGCCCAAGGCCGAGGCAGGCCTGCGCCTGCAGGCAGATCGGGGCTTGGGCCTTGGGGGCGGGGCGAACGGCTGCTGGCAGACGGCTTGCGGGAGGGAAGGGGACTAAGAAGGTGGTGGGGGGGAGGGGGGAGCCCGGGCCGAAGGGCCTGGCGTGGGGCCGGGGCAGCGAGATTGTAGTGCTGTGTGGCGCCACCCATTCCTCTCCCCCTGCCCACTAGCCCCCCCAGCGCCACCCCTGGCCTGGGTTTATTAGGCGGGCTGGGCCACTCCCGAAGGACGAGGGCCGGGGCGGCCGCAAAAGGAGTGGCGGGCGGAAGCAGAGGGCACCCGGTATTCCCGGGCGGTCCCCCATCCAAGTACTGACCAGGCCCGACCCTGCTTAGCTTCCCACATCAGAGGACATCGGGCGCGTTCAAGGTGCTGTGGCCACAGACGCTGGGTGCAGGCCCCCGCGCCACAACCATAAAATATCTAGAAGAAAATATGGGAAGAAACTTCATGGACATTACCCGGAGTAAGATTTTTACTGATATATCCCCTCGCGCGAGCGAAGTAAGAGAAAAAATAAACATGTGTGATGACATCAAACTGAAAAGTTTTTTCACAGCAAAGGAAACCATCAATAAAACAAAAAGGGATCCTACTGTATGGGAAAAGATATTTGCCAATGATATATCTGATAAGGGATTAATATCACAAATCTATAAAAAACTTACTCAACTCAACTCCAAAAAAACAAACCACCCAATTAAAAAATGGGCAGAGGACTTGGGGAGACATTTCTCTAAAAAGGACATACAGAAGGCAAGAAGACATATGAAGAAATGCTCAACCTCACTAACCAGCAGAGAAATGCAAATAAAAGCCACAATGAGATACCGCCTCACTCCAGTCAAAATGGCTATTATCAATAAATCAACAAACAACAAATGCTGGCGCGGATGTGGAGAAAAGGGAACGCTAGTGCACTGTTGGTGGGACTGCAGATTAGTGCAGCCACTATGGAAAACAGTATGGAGGTATCTCAGGAATCTGAAAATGGAACTCCCCTATGATCCAGTAATTCCACTCCTAGGCATCTACCCGGAGAAATCCAAAACTCCAATTCAAAAATCTGTATGCACTCCTATGTTTATTGCAGCACTTTACACAATAGCCAAGATATGGAAACAACCAAAATGCCCATCGGTAGATGACTGGATTAAGAAGCTGTGGTACATTTATACAATGGAGTATTACGCAGCCATGAAGAAGAAAGAAATCTTATCATTTGCAGCAACATGGATGGATCTAGAGAGCATTATGTTAAGTGAAATAAGTCAGAAAGAGAAAGACAAGTACCACATGATCTCACTTATATATGGAATCTAAAGAAAAGACTATGTGAATGAACTAATCAGAGACAGTTTTGGGGAAGCAGACAAAAAACCGAGAGTGGTTAGATGGGTGTGTGGGAGGGGGTTGGCCATAAGGGGAAAGGTGAAGGGATTTGGAAGCAGCTGGTAACCACAAGATGGCCTCAGGGTTTTTTTGAAAATTAATTTGGGGAAGGTATTCTATAATGTTGTAAAGATTTTGTTGGGTATCTGATGGACATGCGTCCTATTTGGGAGACCACCTCAGGGATACAGTGGATACCTGATCATGGCATTGTACACCAGAAGCTAAACATTAATGAATGCCAACAATAATTTTATATATATAATGTGATGGTTCCGTATGAGGTCGGAGGGATAGTGGATGGGGGTGGGGTGTTCACAGTATGAGGGATATAAATGATGAACGTCTAAGTATTACCTTGTTTTGTACACCTGAAACTAATAAATAAATTAATAAATAAATAATAAATAAATAAATAAAATAAAAAGAATAATGAGCAGCGGACCGGCCTGCGTGGTGAGCGCGAACCAGGCTGCCGGGCTTCTCCCGTCCGGAGCATCTCCCCGCTGGCCGGCTCCGCCAGGACCCCGCCTCCCGCCAGCTCCCAGCCTCCTCAAAACGCAGCCTGGGTGGACTGCCTTTTCCTCCTTGCCCGCAGCGAGGCCCCTTCGCGCCATCCGAGACTCCACAGGGCCTCTACCACTTCCCTGGAGGTGGCAGAAGACAGACAGACAGGGGTTGGGAGTTGGGGAGGAGGGGGGACTGACGCACAGGATGGGACACCGACTGGGACAGAGGCACTGAGGCTGAGTTGAAGTGGCGGCTTCCCCACAGGAGTGCGGTGGTGCCCGGGGCTGGGCTCCGTTACGGAGGCAGTGCCCGGGCGCTGGCAGTCACCGTGGGACCCCGGGGCAGGCCTCCAGGGTCCGCGGATCGCCGCCGGGCTCCGAGCCCCGCCCTGGGTCCCGCATGCGGGAGGAGAGGAGCAGCCCCAGGCACCCTCCTCGTGTGGGTATTGTGCATGCCCGCCTGCCTGCTTTTCCCCTGTGCTGGTCTCTCCTGGAGCCGGAGGGCACGTGTGCTCCCAACTCCTGCCGTTTTGTCCCTGCTCTTTTGGTGCTGTGGGCGGGGCCACCGAGTTCTGCGGGAACGGAGGGCGCCTGGTGCTCCGGGGAGATGAAAGGGGGGCGGGGAGGGGTCGCGGTGCCGGCCATCAGAGACGGAGCTATCCGGTGGGGTGGGGCTGGTGGCCTTCCCCTTGGTCCGGTGTCGGGCGACACCCGGAGTCTCTGTCTAGGGGCCCAGGGGCAGGCAGAGCAATGGTCGTGCCCTGGGCTGGGTCCCGAGGTGTCAAGCACCAGCACGTCCCTGGCTGGAGAAAGCCGCCCAAGGCCGAGGCAGGCCTGCGCCTGCAGGCAGCTCGGGGCTTGGGCCTTGGGGGCGGGGCGAACGGCTGCTGGCAGATGGCTTGCGGGAGGGAAGGGGACTAAGAAGGTGGTGGGGGGGAGGGGGGAGCCCGGGCCGAAGGGCCTGGCGTGGGGCCGGGGCAGCGAGATTGTAGTGCTGTGTGGCGCCACCCATTCCTCTCCCCCTGCCCACTAGCCCCCCCAGCGCCACCCCTGGCCTGGGTTTATTAGGCGGGCTGGGCCACTCCCGAAGGACGAGGGCCGGGGCGGCCGCAAAAGGAGTGGCGGGCGGAAGCAGAGGGCACCCGGTATTCCCGGGCGGTCCCCCATCCAAGTACTGACCAGGCCCGACCCTGCTTAGCTTCCCAGATCAGAGGACATAGGGCGCGTTCATGGTGCTGTGGCCACAGACGCTGGGAGCAGGCCCCCGCGCCACAACCATAAAATATCTAGAAGAAAATATGGGAAGAAACTTCATGGACATTACCCGGAGTAAGATTTTTACTGATATATCCCCTCGCGCGAGCGAAGTAAGAGAAAAAATAAACATGTGTGATGACATCAAACTGAAAAGTTTTTTCACAGCAAAGGAAACCATCAATAAAACAAAAAGGGATCCTACTGTATGGGAAAAGATATTTGCCAATGATATATCTGATAAGGGATTAATATCACAAATCTATAAAAAACTTACTCAACTCAACTCCAAAAAAACAAACCACCCAATTAAAAAATGGGCAGAGGACTTGGGGAGACATTTCTCTAAAAAGGACATACAGAAGGCAAGAAGACATATGAAGAAATGCTCAACCTCACTAACCAGCAGAGAAATGCAAATAAAAGCCACAATGAGATACCGCCTCACTCCAGTCAAAATGGCTATTATCAATAAATCAACAAACAACAAATGCTGGCGCGGATGTGGAGAAAAGGGAACGCTAGTGCACTGTTGGTGGGACTGCAGATTAGTGCAGCCACTATGGAAAACAGTATGGAGGTATCTCAGGAATCTGAAAATGGAACTCCCCTATGATCCAGTAATTCCACTCCTAGGCATCTACCCGGAGAAATCCAAAACTCCAATTCAAAAATCTGTATGCACTCTTATGTTTATTGCAGCACTTTACACAATAGCCAAGATATGGAAACAACCAAAATGCCCATCGGTAGATGACTGGATTAAGAAGCTGTGGTACATTTATACAATGGAGTATTACGCAGCCATGAAGAAGAAAGAAATCTTATCATTTGCAGCAACATGGATGGATCTAGAGAGCATTATGTTAAGTGAAATAAGTCAGAAAGAGAAAGACAAGTACCATATGATCTCACTTATATATGGAATCTAAAGAAAAGACTATGTGAATGAACTAATCAGAGACAGTTTTGGGGAAGCAGACAAAAAACCGAGAGTGGTTAGATGGGTGTGTGGGAGGGGGTTGGCCATAAGGGGAAAGGTGAAGGGATTTGGAAGCAGCTGGTAACCACAAGATGGCCTCAGGGTTTTTTTGAAAATTAATTTGGGGAAGGTATTCTATAATGTTGTAAAGATTTTGTTGGGTATCTGATGGACATGCGTCCTATTTGGGAGACCACCTCAGGGATACAGTGGATACCTGATCATGGCATTGTACACCAGAAGCTAAACATTAATGAATGCCAACAATAATTTTATATATATAATGTGATGGTTCCGTATGAGGTCGGAGGGATAGTGGATGGGGGTGGGGTGTTCACAGTATGAGGGATATAAATGATGAACGTCTAAGTATTACCTTGTTTTGTACACCTGAAACTAATAAATAAATTAATAAATAAATAAATAAATAAATAAATAAAATAAAAAGAATAATGAGCAGCGGACCGGCCTGCGTGGTGAGCGCGAACCAGGCTGCCGGGCTTCTCCCGTCCGGAGCATCTCCCCGCTGGCCGGCTCCGCCAGGACCCCGCCTCCCGCCAGCTCCCAGCCTCCTCAAAACGCAGCCTGGGTGGACTGCCTTTTCCTCCTTGCCCGCAGCGAGGCCCCTTCGCGCCAGCCGAGACTCCACGGGGCCTCTACCACTTCCCTGGAGGTGGCAGAAGACAGACAGACAGGGGTTGGGAGTTGGGGAGGAGGGGGGACTGACGCACAGCGCACTAGGTCTGGGACAGACGCACTAGGTCTGAGTTGAAGTGGCAGCCTCCCCACCAGACTGCGGTGGTGCCCGGGGCTGGGCTCCGTTACGGAGGCAGTGCCCGGGCGCTGGCAGTCACCGTGGGACCCCGGGGCAAGCCTCCAGGGTCCGCGGATCGCCGCCGGGCTCCGAGCCCCGCCCTGGGTCCCGCATGCGGGAGGAGAGGAGCAGCCCCAGGCACCCTCCTCGTGTGGGTTGTGTGCATGCCCGCCTGCCTGCTTTTCCCCTGTGCTGGTCTCTCCTGGACCGGAGGGCACGTGTGCTCCCAACTCCTGCCGTTTTGTCCCTGCTCTTTTGGTGCTGAGGGCGGGGCCACCGAGTTCTGCGGGAACGGAGGGCGCCTGGTGCTCCGGGGAGATGAAAGGGGGGCGGGGAGGGGTCGCGGTGCCGGCCATCAGAGACGGAGCTATCCGGTGGGGTGGGGCTGGTGGCGTTCCCCTTGGTCCGGTGTCGGGCGACACCCGGAGTCTCTGTCTAGGGGCCCAGGGGCAGGCAGAGCGATGGTCGTGCCCTGGGCTGGGTCCCGAGGTGTCAAGCACCATCACGTCCCTGGCTGGAGAAAGCCGCCCAAGGCCGAGGCAGGCCTGCGCCTGCAGGCAGATCGGGGCTTGGGCCTTGGGGGCGGGGCGAACGGCTGCTGGCAGACGGCTTGCGGGAGGGAAGGGGACTAAGAAGGTGGTGGGGGGGAGGGGGGAGCCCGGGCCGAAGGGCCTGGCGTGGGGCCGGGGCAGCGAGATTGTAGTGCTGTGTGGCGCCACCCATTCCTCTCCCCCTGCCCACTAGCCCCCCCAGCGCCACCCCTGGCCTGGGTTTATTAGGCGGGCTGGGCCACTCCCGAAGGACGAGGGCCGGGGCGGCCGCAAAAGGAGGGGCGGGCGGAAGCAGAGGGCACTCGGTATTCCCGGGCGGTCCCCCATCCAAGTACTGACCAGGCCCGACCCTGCTTAGCTTCCCAGATCAGAGGACATCGGGCGCGTTCAAGGTGCTGTGGCCACAGACGCTGGGAGCAGGCCCCCGCGCCACAACCATAAAATATCTAGAAGAAAATATGGGAAGAAACTTCATGGACATTACCCGGAGTAAGATTTTTACTGATATATCCCCTCGCGCGAGCGAAGTAAGAGAAAAAATAAACATGTGTGATGACATCAAACTGAAAAGTTTTTTCACAGCAAAGGAAACCATCAATAAAACAAAAAGGGATCCTACTGTATGGGAAAAGATATTTGCCAATGATATATCTGATAAGGGATTAATATCACAAATCTATAAAAAACTTACTCAACTCAACTCCAAAAAAACAAACCACCCAATTAAAAAATGGGCAGAGGACTTGGGGAGACATTTCTCTAAAAAGGACATACAGAAGGCAAGAAGACATATGAAGAAATGCTCAACCTCACTAACCAGCAGAGAAATGCAAATAAAAGCCACAATGAGATACCGCCTCACTCCAGTCAAAATGGCTATTATCAATAAATCAACAAACAACAAATGCTGGCGCGGAAGTGGAGAAAAGGGAACGCTAGTGCACTGTTGGTGGGACTGCAGATTAGTGCAGCCACTATGGAAAACAGTATGGAGGTATCTCAGGAATCTGAAAATGGAACTCCCCTATGATCCAGTAATTCCACTCCTAGGCATCTACCCGGAGAAATCCAAAACTCCAATTCAAAAATCTGTATGCACTCTTATGTTTATTGCAGCACTTTACACAATAGCCAAGATATGGAAACAACCAAAATGCCCATCGGTAGATGACTGGATTAAGAAGCTGTGGTACATTTATACAATGGAGTATTACGCAGCCATGAAGAAGAAAGAAATCTTATCATTTGCAGCAACATGGATGGATCTAGAGAGCATTATGTTAAGTGAAATAAGTCAGAAAGAGAAAGACAAGTACCATATGATCTCACTTATATATGGAATCTAAAGAAAAGACTATGTGAATGAACTAATCAGAGACAGTTTTGGGGAAGCAGACAAAAAACCGAGAGTGGTTAGATGGGTGTGTGGGAGGGGGTTGGCCATAAGGGGAAAGGTGAAGGGATTTGGAAGCAGCTGGTAACCACAAGATGGCCTCAGGGTTTTTTTGAAAATTAATTTGGGGAAGGTATTCTATAATGTTGTAAAGATTTTGTTGGGTATCTGATGGACATGCGTCCTATTTGGGAGACCACCTCAGGGATACAGTGGATACCTGATCATGGCATTGTACACCAGAAGCTAAACATTAATGAATGCCAACAATAATTATATATATATAATGTGATGGTTCCGTATGAGGTCGGAGGGATAGTGGATGGGGGTGGGGTGTTCACAGTATGAGGGATATAAATGATGAACGTCTAAGTATTACCTTGTTTTGTACACCTGAAACTAATAAATAAATTAATTAATAAATAAATAAATAAATAAATAAAATAAAAAGAATAATGAGCAGCGGACCGGCCTGCGTGGTGAGCGCGAACCAGGCTGCCGGGCTTCTCCCGTCCGGAGCATCTCCCCGCTGGCCGGCTCCGCCAGGGCCCCGCCTCCCGCCAGCTCCCAGCCTCCTCAAAACGCAGCCTGGGTGGACTGCCTTTTCCTCCTTGCCCGCAGCGAGGCCCCTTCGCGCCAGCCGAGACTCCACGGGGCCTCTACCACTTCCCTGGAGGTGGCAGAAGACAGACAGACAGGGGTTGGGAGTTGGGGAGGAGGGGGGACTGACGCACAGGATGGGACACCGACTGGGACAGAGGCACTGAGGCTGAGTTGAAGTGGCGGCTTCCCCACAGGAGTGCGGTGGTGCCCGGGGCTGGGCTCCGTTGCGGATGCAGTGCCCGGGCGCTGGCAGTCACCGTGGGACCCCGGGGCAGGCCTCCAGGGTCCGCGGATCGCCGCCGGGCTCCGAGCCCCGCCCTGGGTCCCGCATGCGGGAGGAGAGGAGCAGCCCCAGGCACCCTCCTCGTGTGGGTTGTGTGCATGCCCGCCTGCCTGCTTTTCCCCTGTGCTGGTCTCTCCTGGAGCCGGAGGGCACGTGTACTCCCAACTCCTGCCGTTTTGTCCCTGCTCTTTTGGTGCTGTGGGCGGGGCCACCGAGTTCTGCGGGAACGGAGGGCGCCTGGTGCTCCGGGGAGATGAAAGGGGGGCGGGGAGGGGTCGCGGTGCCGGCCATCAGAGACGGAGCTATCCGGTGGGGTGGGGCTGGTGGCGTTCCCCTTGGTCCGGTGTCGGGCGACACCCGGAGTCTCTGTCTAGGGGCCCAGGGGCAGGCAGAGCGATGGTCGTGCCCTGGGCTGGGTCCCGAGGTGTCAAGCACCAGCACGTCCCTGGCTGGAGAAAGCCGCCCAAGGCCGAGGCAGGCCTGCGCCTGCAGGCAGATCGGGGCTTGGGCCTTGGGGGCGGGGCGAACGGCTGCTGGCAGACGGCTTGCGGGAGGGAAGGGGACTAAGAAGGTGGTGGGGGGGAGGGGGGAGCCCGGGCCGAAGGGCCTGGCGTGGGGCCGGGGCAGCGAGATTGTAGTGCTGTGTGGCGCCACCCATTCCTCTCCCCCTGCCCACTAGCCCCCCCAGCGCCACCCCTGGCCTGGGTTTATTAGGCGGGCTGGGCCACTCCCGAAGGACGAGGGCCGGGGCGGCCGCAAAAGGAGTGGCGGGCGGAAGCAGAGGGCACCCGGTATTCCCGGGCGGTCCCCCATCCAAGTACTGACCAGGCCCGACCCTGCTTAGCTTCCCAGATCAGAGGACATCGGGCGCGTTCAAGGTGCTGTGGCCACAGACGCTGGGTGCAGGCCCCCGCGCCACAACCATAAAATATCTAGAAGAAAATATGGGAAGAAACTTCATGGACATTACCCGGAGTAAGATTTTTACTGATATATCCCCTCGCGCGAGCGAAGTAAGAGAAAAAATAAACATGTGTGATGACATCAAACTGAAAAGTTTTTTCACAGCAAAGGAAACCATCAATAAAACAAAAAGGGATCCTACTGTATGGGAAAAGATATTTGCCAATGATATATCTGATAAGGGATTAATATCACAAATCTATAAAAAACTTACTCAACTCAACTCCAAAAAAACAAACCACCCAATTAAAAAATGGGCAGAGGACTTGGGGAGACATTTCTCTAAAAAGGACATACAGAAGGCAAGAAGACATATGAAGAAATGCTCAACCTCACTAACCAGCAGAGAAATGCAAATAAAAGCCACAATGAGATACCGCCTCACTCCAGTCAAAATGGCTATTATCAATAAATCAACAAACAACAAATGCTGGCGCGGATGTGGAGAAAAGGGAACGCTAGTGCACTGTTGGTGGGACTGCAGATTAGTGCAGCCACTATGGAAAACAGTATGGAGGTATCTCAGGAATCTGAAAATGGAACTCCCCTATGATCCAGTAATTCCACTCCTAGGCATCTACCCGGAGAAATCCAAAACTCCAATTCAAAAATCTGTATGCACTCCTATGTTTATTGCAGCACTTTACACAATAGCCAAGATATGGAAACAACCAAAATGCCCATCGGTAGATGACTGGATTAAGAAGCTGTGGTACATTTATACAATGGAGTATTACGCAGCCATGAAGAAGAAAGAAATCTTATCATTTGCAGCAACATGGATGGATCTAGAGAGCATTATGTTAAGTGAAATAAGTCAGAAAGAGAAAGACAAGTACCACATGATCTCACTTATATATGGAATCTAAAGAAAAGACTATGTGAATGAACTAATCAGAGACAGTTTTGGGGAAGCAGACAAAAAACCGAGAGTGGTTAGATGGGTGTGTGGGAGGGGGTTGGCCATAAGGGGAAAGGTGAAGGGATTTGGAAGCAGCTGGTAACCACAAGATGGCCTCAGGGTTTTTTTGAAAATTAATTTGGGGAAGGTATTCTATAATGTTGTAAAGATTTTGTTGGGTATCTGATGGACATGCGTCCTATTTGGGAGACCACCTCAGGGATACAGTGGATACCTGATCATGGCATTGTACACCAGAAGCTAAACATTAATGAATGCCAACAATAATTTTATATATATAATGTGATGGTTCCGTATGAGGTCGGAGGGATAGTGGATGGGGGTGGGGTGTTCACAGTATGAGGGATATAAATGATGAACGTCTAAGTATTACCTTGTTTTGTACACCTGAAACTAATAAATAAATTAATAAATAAATAATAAATAAATAAATAAAATAAAAAGAATAATGAGCAGCGGACCGGCCTGCGTGGTGAGCGCGAACCAGGCTGCCGGGCTTCTCCCGTCCGGAGCATCTCCCCGCTGGCCGGCTCCGCCAGGACCCCGCCTCCCGCCAGCTCCCAGCCTCCTCAAAACGCAGCCTGGGTGGACTGCCTTTTCCTCCTTGCCCGCAGCGAGGCCCCTTCGCGCCATCCGAGACTCCACGGGGCCTCTACCACTTCCCTGGAGGTGGCAGAAGACAGACAGACAGGGGTTGGGAGTTGGGGAGGAGGGGGGACTGACGCACAGCGCACTAGGTCTGGGACAGACGCACTAGGTCTGAGTTGAAGTGGCAGCCTCCCCACCAGACTGCGGTGGTGCCCGGGGCTGGGCTCCGTTACGGAGGCAGTGCCCGGGCGCTGGCAGTCACCGTGGGACCCCGGGGCAAGCCTCCAGGGTCCGCGGATCGCCGCCGGGCTCCGAGCCCCGCCCTGGGTCCCGCATGCGGGAGGAGAGGAGCAGCCCCAGGCACCCTCCTCGTGTGGGTTGTGTGCATGCCCGCCTGCCTGCTTTTCCCCTGTGCTGGTCTCTCCTGGACCGGAGGGCACGTGTGCTCCCAACTCCTGCCGTTTTGTCCCTGCTCTTTTGGTGCTGAGGGCGGGGCCACCGAGTTCTGCGGGAACGGAGGGCGCCTGGTGCTCCGGGGAGATGAAAGGGGGGCGGGGAGGGGTCGCGGTGCCGGCCATCAGAGACGGAGCTATCCGGTGGGGTGGGGCTGGTGGCGTTCCCCTTGGTCCGGTGTCGGGCGACACCCGGAGTCTCTGTCTAGGGGCCCAGGGGCAGGCAGAGCGATGGTCGTGCCCTGGGCTGGGTCCCGAGGTGTCAAGCACCAGCACGTCCCTGGCTGGAGAAAGCCGCCCAAGGCCGAGGCAGGCCTGCGCCTGCAGGCAGATCGGGGCTTGGGCCTTGGGGGCGGGGCGAACGGCTGCTGGCAGACGGCTTGCGGGAGGGAAGGGGACTAAGAAGGTGGTGGGGGGGAGGGGGGAGCCCGGGCCGAAGGGCCTGGCGTGGGGCCGGGGCAGCGAGATTGTAGTGCTGTGTGGCGCCACCCATTCCTCTCCCCCTGCCCACTAGCCCCCCCAGCGCCACCCCTGGCCTGGGTTTATTAGGCGGGCTGGGCCACTCCCGAAGGACGAGGGCCGGGGCGGCCGCAAAAGGAGGGGCGGGCGGAAGCAGAGGGCACTCGGTATTCCCGGGCGGTCCCCCATCCAAGTACTGACCAGGCCCGACCCTGCTTAGCTTCCCAGATCAGAGGACATCGGGCGCGTTCAAGGTGCTGTGGCCACAGACGCTGGGAGCAGGCCCCCGCGCCACAACCATAAAATATCTAGAAGAAAATATGGGAAGAAACTTCATGGACATTACCCGGAGTAAGATTTTTACTGATATATCCCCTCGCGCGAGCGAAGTAAGAGAAAAAATAAACATGTGTGATGACATCAAACTGAAAAGTTTTTTCACAGCAAAGGAAACCATCAATAAAACAAAAAGGGATCCTACTGTATGGGAAAAGATATTTGCCAATGATATATCTGATAAGGGATTAATATCACAAATCTATAAAAAACTTACTCAACTCAACTCCAAAAAAACAAACCACCCAATTAAAAAATGGGCAGAGGACTTGGGGAGACATTTCTCTAAAAAGGACATACAGAAGGCAAGAAGACATACGAAGAAATGCTCAACCTCACTAACCAGCAGAGAAATGCAAATAAAAGCCACAATGAGATACCGCCTCACTCCAGTCAAAATGGCTATTATCAATAAATCAACAAACAACAAATGCTGGCGCGGAAGTGGAGAAAAGGGAACGCTAGTGCACTGTTGGTGGGACTGCAGATTAGTGCAGCCACTATGGAAAACAGTATGGAGGTATCTCAGGAATCTGAAAATGGAACTCCCCTATGATCCAGTAATTCCACTCCTAGGCATCTACCCGGAGAAATCCAAAACTCCAATTCAAAAATCTGTATGCACTCTTATGTTTATTGCAGCACTTTACACAATAGCCAAGATATGGAAACAACCAAAATGCCCATCGGTAGATGACTGGATTAAGAAGCTGTGGTACATTTATACAATGGAGTATTACGCAGCCATGAAGAAGAAAGAAATCTTATCATTTGCAGCAACATGGATGGATCTAGAGAGCATTATGTTAAGTGAAATAAGTCAGAAAGAGAAAGACAAGTACCATATGATCTCACTTATATATGGAATCTAAAGAAAAGACTATGTGAATGAACTAATCAGAGACAGTTTTGGGGAAGCAGACAAAAAACCGAGAGTGGTTAGATGGGTGTGTGGGAGGGGGTTGGCCATAAGGGGAAAGGTGAAGGGATTTGGAAGCAGCTGGTAACCACAAGATGGCCTCAGGGTTTTTTTGAAAATTAATTTGGGGAAGGTATTCTATAATGTTGTAAAGATTTTGTTGGGTATCTGATGGACATGCGTCCTATTTGGGAGACCACCTCAGGGATACAGTGGATACCTGATCATGGCATTGTACACCAGAAGCTAAACATTAATGAATGCCAACAATAATTTTATATATATAATGTGATGGTTCCGTATGAGGTCGGAGGGATAGTGGATGGGGGTGGGGTGTTCACAGTATGAGGGATATAAATGATGAACGTCTAAGTATTACCTTGTTTTGTACACCTGAAACTAATAAATAAATTAATAAATAAATAAATAAATAAATAAATAAAATAAAAAGAATAATGAGCAGCGGACCGGCCTGCGTGGTGAGCGCGAACCAGGCTGCCGGGCTTCTCCCGTCCGGAGCATCTCCCCGCTGGCCGGCTCCGCCAGGACCCCGCCTCCCGCCAGCTCCCAGCCTCCTCAAAACGCAGCCTGGGTGGACTGCCTTTTCCTCCTTGCCCGCAGCGAGGCCCCTTCGCGCCAGCCGAGACTCCACGGGGCCTCTACCACTTCCCTGGAGGTGGCAGAAGACAGACAGACAGGGGTTGGGAGTTGGGGAGGAGGGGGGACTGACGCACAGGATGGGACACCGACTGGGACAGAGGCACTGAGGCTGAGTTGAAGTGGCGGCTTCCCCACAGGAGTGCGGTGGTGCCCGGGGCTGGGCTCCGTTACGGAGGCAGTGCCCGGGCGCTGGCAGTCACCGTGGGACCCCGGGGCAGGCCTCCAGGGTCCGCGGATCGCCGCCGGGCTCCGAGCCCCGCCCTGGGTCCCGCATGCGGGAGGAGAGGAGCAGCCCCAGGCACCCTCCTCGTGTGGGTTGTGTGCATGCCCGCCTGCCTGCTTTTCCCCTGTGCTGGTCTCTCCTGGAGCCGGAGGGCACGTGTGCTCCCAACTCCTGCCGTTTTGTCCCTGCTCTTTTGGTGCTGTGGGTGGGGCCACCGAGTTCTGCGGGAACGGAGGGCGCCTGGTGCTCCGGGGAGATGAAAGGTGGGCGGGGAGGGGTCGCGGTGCCGGCCATCAGAGACGGAGCTATCCGGTGGGGTGGGGCTGGTGGCGTTCCCCTTGGTCCGGTGTCGGGCGACACCCGGAGTCTCTGTCTAGGGGCCCAGGGGCAGGCAGAGCGATGGTCGTGCCCTGGGCTGGGTCCCGAGGTGTCAAGCACCAGCACGTCCCTGGCTGGAGAAAGCCGCCCAAGGCCGAGGCAGGCCTGCGCCTGCAGGCAGATCGGGGCTTGGGCCTTGGGGGCGGGGCGAACGGCTGCTGGCAGACGGCTTGCGGGAGGGAAGGGGACTAAGAAGGTGGTGGGGGGGAGGGGGGAGCCCGGGCCGAAGGGCCTGGCGTGGGGCCGGGGCAGCGAGATTGTAGTGCTGTGTGGCGCCACCCATTCCTCTCCCCCTGCCCACTAGCCCCCCCAGCGCCACCCCTGGCCTGGGTTTATTAGGCGGGCTGGGCCACTCCCGAAGGACGAGGGCCGGGGCGGCCGCAAAAGGAGTGGCGGGCGGAAGCAGAGGGCACCCGGTATTCCCGGGCGGTCCCCCATCCAAGTACTGACCAGGCCCGACCCTGCTTAGCTTCCCAGATCAGAGGACATCGGGCGCGTTCAAGGTGCTGTGGCCACAGACGCTGGGAGCAGGCCCCCGCGCCACAACCATAAAATATCTAGAAGAAAATATGGGAAGAAACTTCATGGACATTACCCGGAGTAAGATTTTTACTGATATATCCCCTCGCGCGAGCGAAGTAAGAGAAAAAATAAACATGTGTGATGACATCAAACTGAAAAGTTTTTTCACAGCAAAGGAAACCATCAATAAAACAAAAAGGGATCCTACTGTATGGGAAAAGATATTTGCCAATGATATATCTGATAAGGGATTAATATCACAAATCTATAAAAAACTTACTCAACTCAACTCCAAAAAAACAAACCACCCAATTAAAAAATGGGCAGAGGACTTGGGGAGACATTTCTCTAAAAAGGACATACAGAAGGCAAGAAGACATATGAAGAAATGCTCAACCTCACTAACCAGCAGAGAAATGCAAATAAAAGCCACAATGAGATACCGCCTCACTCCAGTCAAAATGGCTATTATCAATAAATCAACAAACAACAAATGCTGGCGCGGAAGTGGAGAAAAGGGAACGCTAGTGCACTGTTGGTGGGACTGCAGATTAGTGCAGCCACTATGGAAAACAGTATGGAGGTATCTCAGGAATCTGAAAATGGAACTCCCCTATGATCCAGTAATTCCACTCCTAGGCATCTACCCGGAGAAATCCAAAACTCCAATTCAAAAATCTGTATGCACTCTTATGTTTATTGCAGCACTTTACACAATAGCCAAGATATGGAAACAACCAAAATGCCCATCGGTAGATGACTGGATTAAGAAGCTGTGGTACATTTATACAATGGAGTATTACGCAGCCATGAAGAAGAAAGAAATCTTATCATTTGCAGCAACATGGATGGATCTAGAGAGCATTATGTTAAGTGAAATAAGTCAGAAAGAGAAAGACAAGTACCATATGATCTCACTTATATATGGAATCTAAAGAAAAGACTATGTGAATGAACTAATCAGAGACAGTTTTGGGGAAGCAGACAAAAAACCGAGAGTGGTTAGATGGGTGTGTGGGAGGGGGTTGGCCATAAGGGGAAAGGTGAAGGGATTTGGAAGCAGCTGGTAACCACAAGATGGCCTCAGGGTTTTTTTGAAAATTAATTTGGGGAAGGTATTCTATAATGTTGTAAAGATTTTGTTGGGTATCTGATGGACATGCGTCCTATTTGGGAGACCACCTCAGGGATACAGTGGATACCTGATCATGGCATTGTACACCAGAAGCTAAACATTAATGAATGCCAACAATAATTTTATATATATAATGTGATGGTTCCGTATGAGGTCGGAGGGATAGTGGATGGGGGTGGGGTGTTCACAGTATGAGGGATATAAATGATGAACGTCTAAGTATTACCTTGTTTTGTACACCTGAAACTAATAAATAAATTAATAAATAAATAAATAAATAAATAAATAAAATAAAAAGAATAATGAGCAGCGGACCGGCCTGCGTGGTGAGCGCGAACCAGGCTGCCGGGCTTCTCCCGTCCGGAGCATCTCCCCGCTGGCCGGCTCCGCCAGGGCCCCGCCTCCCGCCTGCTCCCCGCCTCCTCAAAACGCAGCCTGGGTGGACTGCCTTTTCCTCCTTGCCCACAGCGAGGCCCCTTCGCGCCAGCCGAGACTCCACGGGGCCTCTACCACTTCCCTGGAGGTGGCAGAAGACAGACAGACAGGGGTTGGGAGTTGGGGAGGAGGGGGGACTGACGCACAGGATGGGACACCGACTGGGACAGAGGCACTGAGGCTGAGTTGAAGTGGCGGCTTCCCCACAGGAGTGCGGTGGTGCCCGGGGCTGGGCTCCGTTACGGAGGCAGTGCCCGGGCGCTGGCAGTCACCGTGGGACCCCGGGGCAGGCCTCCAGGGTCCGCGGATCGCCGCCGGGCTCCGAGCCCCGCCCTGGGTCCCGCATGCGGGAGGAGAGGAGCGGCCCCAGGCACCCTCCTCGTGTGGGTTGTGTGCATGCCCGCCTGCCTGCTTTTCCCCTGTGCTGGTCTCTCCTGGAGCCGGAGGGCACGTGTGCTCCCAACTCCTGCCGTTTTGTCCCTGCTCTTTTGGTGCTGTGGGCGGGGCCACCGAGTTCTGCGGGAACGGAGGGCGCCTGGTGCTCCGGGGAGATGAAAGGGGGGCGGGGAGGGGTCGCGGTGCCGGCCATCAGAGACGGAGCTATCCGGTGGGGTGGGGCTGGTGGCGTTCCCCTTGGTCCGGTGTCGGGCGACACCCGGAGTCTCTGTCTAGGGGCCCAGGGGCAGGCAGAGCGATGGTCGTGCCCTGGGCTGGGTCCCGAGGTGTCAAGCACCAGCACGTCCCTGGCTGGAGAAAGCCGCCCAAGGCCGAGGCAGGCCTGCGCCTGCAGGCAGATCGGGGCTTGGGCCTTGGGGGCGGGGCGAACGGCTGCTGGCAGACGGCTTGCGGGAGGGAAGGGGACTAAGAAGGTGGTGGGGGGGAGGGGGGAGCCCGGGCCGAAGGGCCTGGCGTGGGGCCGGGGCAGCGAGATTGTAGTGCTGTGTGGCGCCACCCATTCCTCTCCCCCTGCCCACTAGCCCCCCCAGCGCCACCCCTGGCCTGGGTTTATTAGGCGGGCTGGGCCACTCCCGAAGGACGAGGGCCGGGGCGGCCGCAAAAGGAGTGGCGGGCGGAAGCAGAGGGCACCCGGTATTCCCGGGCGGTCCCCCATCCAAGTACTGACCAGGCCCGACCCTGCTTAGCTTCCCAGATCAGAGGACATCGGGCGCGTTCAAGGTGCTGTGGCCACAGACGCTGGGTGCAGGCCCCCGCGCCACAACCATAAAATATCTAGAAGAAAATATGGGAAGAAACTTCATGGACATTACCCGGAGTAAGATTTTTACTGATATATCCCCTCGCGCGAGCGAAGTAAGAGAAAAAATAAACATGTGTGATGACATCAAACTGAAAAGTTTTTTCACAGCAAAGGAAACCATCAATAAAACAAAAAGGGATCCTACTGTATGGGAAAAGATATTTGCCAATGATATATCTGATAAGGGATTAATATCACAAATCTATAAAAAACTTACTCAACTCAACTCCAAAAAAACAAACCACCCAATTAAAAAATGGGCAGAGGACTTGGGGAGACATTTCTCTAAAAAGGACATACAGAAGGCAAGAAGACATATGAAGAAATGCTCAACCTCACTAACCAGCAGAGAAATGCAAATAAAAGCCACAATGAGATACCGCCTCACTCCAGTCAAAATGGCTATTATCAATAAATCAACAAACAACAAATGCTGGCGCGGAAGTGGAGAAAAGGGAACGCTAGTGCACTGTTGGTGGGACTGCAGATTAGTGCAGCCACTATGGAAAACAGTATGGAGGTATCTCAGGAATCTGAAAATGGAACTCCCCTATGATCCAGTAATTCCACTCCTAGGCATCTACCCGGAGAAATCCAAAACTCCAATTCAAAAATCTGTATGCACTCTTATGTTTATTGCAGCACTTTACACAATAGCCAAGATATGGAAACAACCAAAATGCCCATCGGTAGATGACTGGATTAAGAAGCTGTGGTACATTTATACAATGGAGTATTACGCAGCCATGAAGAAGAAAGAAATCTTATCATTTGCAGCAACATGGATGGATCTAGAGAGCATTATGTTAAGTGAAATAAGTCAGAAAGAGAAAGACAAGTACCATATGATCTCACTTATATATGGAATCTAAAGAAAAGACTATGTGAATGAACTAATCAGAGACAGTTTTGGGGAAGCAGACAAAAAACCGAGAGTGGTTAGATGGGTGTGTGGGAGGGGGTTGGCCATAAGGGGAAAGGTGAAGGGATTTGGAAGCAGCTGGTAACCACAAGATGGCCTCAGGGTTTTTTTGAAAATTAATTTGGGGAAGGTATTCTATAATGTTGTAAAGATTTTGTTGGGTATCTGATGGACATGCGTCCTATTTGGGAGACCACCTCAGGGATACAGTGGATACCTGATCATGGCATTGTACACCAGAAGCTAAACATTAATGAATGCCAACAATAATTTTATATATATAATGTGATGGTTCCGTATGAGGTCGGAGGGATAGTGGATGGGGGTGGGGTGTTCACAGTATGAGGGATATAAATGATGAACGTCTAAGTATTACCTTGTTTTGTACACCTGAAACTAATAAATAAATTAATAAATAAATAAATAAATAAATAAATAAAATAAAAAGAATAATGAGCAGCGGACCGGCCTGCGTGGTGAGCGCGAACCAGGCTGCCGGGCTTCTCCCGTCCGGAGCATCTCCCCGCTGGCCGGCTCCGCCAGGGCCCCGCCTCCCGCCTGCTCCCCGCCTCCTCAAAACGCAGCCTGGGTGGACTGCCTTTTCCTCCTTGCCCACAGCGAGGCCCCTTCGCGCCAGCCGAGACTCCACGGGGCCTCTACCACTTCCCTGGAGGTGGCAGAAGACAGACAGACAGGGGTTGGGAGTTGGGGAGGAGGGGGGACTGACGCACAGGATGGGACACCGACTGGGACAGAGGCACTGAGGCTGAGTTGAAGTGGCGGCTTCCCCACAGGAGTGCGGTGGTGCCCGGGGCTGGGCTCCGTTACGGAGGCAGTGCCCGGGCGCTGGCAGTCACCGTGGGACCCCGGGGCAGGCCTCCAGGGTCCGCGGATCGCCGCCGGGCTCCGAGCCCCGCCCTGGGTCCCGCATGCGGGAGGAGAGGAGCGGCCCCAGGCACCCTCCTCGTGTGGGTTGTGTGCATGCCCGCCTGCCTGCTTTTCCCCTGTGCTGGTCTCTCCTGGAGCCGGAGGGCACGTGTGCTCCCAACTCCTGCCGTTTTGTCCCTGCTCTTTTGGTGCTGTGGGCGGGGCCACCGAGTTCTGCGGGAACGGAGGGCGCCTGGTGCTCCGGGGAGATGAAAGGGGGGCGGGGAGGGGTCGCGGTGCCGGCCATCAGAGACGGAGCTATCCGGTGGGGTGGGGCTGGTGGCGTTCCCCTTGGTCCGGTGTCGGGCGACACCCGGAGTCTCTGTCTAGGGGCCCAGGGGCAGGCAGAGCGATGGTCGTGCCCTGGGCTGGGTCCCGAGGTGTCAAGCACCAGCACGTCCCTGGCTGGAGAAAGCCGCCCAAGGCCCAGGCAGGCCTGCGCCTGCAGGCAGATCGGGGCTTGGGCCTTGGGGGCGGGGCGAACGGCTGCTGGCAGACGGCTTGCGGGAGGGAAGGGGACTAAGAAGGTGGTGGGGGGGAGGGGGGAGCCCGGGCCGAAGGGCCTGGCGTGGGGCCGGGGCAGCGAGATTGTAGTGCTGTGTGGCGCCACCCATTCCTCTCCCCCTGCCCACTAGCCCCCCCAGCGCCACCCCTGGCCTGGGTTTATTAGGCGGGCTGGGCCACTCCCGAAGGACGAGGGCCGGGGCGGCCGCAAAAGGAGTGGCGGGCGGAAGCAGAGGGCACCCGGTATTCCCGGGCGGTCCCCCATCCAAGTACTGACCAGGCCCGACCCTGCTTAGCTTCCCAGATCAGAGGACATCGGGCGCGTTCAAGGTGCTGTGGCCACAGACGCTGGGAGCAGGCCCCCGCGCCACAACCATAAAATATCTAGAAGAAAATATGGGAAGAAACTTCATGGACATTACCCGGAGTAAGATTTTTACTGATATATCCCCTCGCGCGAGCGAAGTAAGAGAAAAAATAAACATGTGTGATGACATCAAACTGAAAAGTTTTTTCACAGCAAAGGAAACCATCAATAAAACAAAAAGGGATCCTACTGTATGGGAAAAGATATTTGCCAATGATATATCTGATAAGGGATTAATATCACAAATCTATAAAAAACTTACTCAACTCAACTCCAAAAAAACAAACCACCCAATTAAAAAATGGGCAGAGGACTTGGGGAGACATTTCTCTAAAAAGGACATACAGAAGGCAAGAAGACATATGAAGAAATGCTCAACCTCACTAACCAGCAGAGAAATGCAAATAAAAGCCACAATGAGATACCGCCTCACTCCAGTCAAAATGGCTATTATCAATAAATCAACAAACAACAAATGCTGGCGCGGAAGTGGAGAAAAGGGAACGCTAGTGCACTGTTGGTGGGACTGCAGATTAGTGCAGCCACTATGGAAAACAGTATGGAGGTATCTCAGGAATCTGAAAATGGAACTCCCCTATGATCCAGTAATTCCACTCCTAGGCATCTACCCGGAGAAATCCAAAACTCCAATTCAAAAATCTGTATGCACTCTTATGTTTATTGCAGCACTTTACACAATAGCCAAGATATGGAAACAACCAAAATGCCCATCGGTAGATGACTGGATTAAGAAGCTGTGGTACATTTATACAATGGAGTATTACGCAGCCATGAAGAAGAAAGAAATCTTATCATTTGCAGCAACATGGATGGATCTAGAGAGCATTATGTTAAGTGAAATAAGTCAGAAAGAGAAAGACAAGTACCATATGATCTCACTTATATATGGAATCTAAAGAAAAGACTATGTGAATGAACTAATCAGAGACAGTTTTGGGGAAGCAGACAAAAAACCGAGAGTGGTTAGATGGGTGTGTGGGAGGGGGTTGGCCATAAGGGGAAAGGTGAAGGGATTTGGAAGCAGCTGGTAACCACAAGATGGCCTCAGGGTTTTTTTGAAAATTAATTTGGGGAAGGTATTCTATAATGTTGTAAAGATTTTGTTGGGTATCTGATGGACATGCGTCCTATTTGGGAGACCACCTCAGGGATACAGTGGATACCTGATCATGGCATTGTACACCAGAAGCTAAACATTAATGAATGCCAACAATAATTTTATATATATAATGTGATGGTTCCGTATGAGGTCGGAGGGATAGTGGATGGGGGTGGGGTGTTCACAGTATGAGGGATATAAATGATGAACGTCTAAGTATTACCTTGTTTTGTACACCTGAAACTAATAAATAAATTAATAAATAAATAAATAAATAAATAAATAAAATAAAAAGAATAATGAGCAGCGGACCGGCCTGCGTGGTGAGCGCGAACCAGGCTGCCGGGCTTCTCCCGTCCGGAGCATCTCCCCGCTGGCCGGCTCCGCCAGGGCCCCGCCTCCCGCCTGCTCCCCGCCTCCTCAAAACGCAGCCTGGGTGGACTGCCTTTTCCTCCTTGCCCACAGCGAGGCCCCTTCGCGCCAGCCGAGACTCCACGGGGCCTCTACCACTTCCCTGGAGGTGGCAGAAGACAGACAGACAGGGGTTGGGAGTTGGGGAGGAGGGGGGACTGACGCACAGGATGGGACACCGACTGGGACAGAGGCACTGAGGCTGAGTTGAAGTGGCGGCTTCCCCACAGGAGTGCGGTGGTGCCCGGGGCTGGGCTCCGTTACGGAGGCAGTGCCCGGGCGCTGGCAGTCACCGTGGGACCCCGGGGCAGGCCTCCAGGGTCCGCGGATCGCCGCCGGGCTCCGAGCCCCGCCCTGGGTCCCGCATGCGGGAGGAGAGGAGCGGCCCCAGGCACCCTCCTCGTGTGGGTTGTGTGCATGCCCGCCTGCCTGCTTTTCCCCTGTGCTGGTCTCTCCTGGAGCCGGAGGGCACGTGTGCTCCCAACTCCTGCCGTTTTGTCCCTGCTCTTTTGGTGCTGTGGGCGGGGCCACCGAGTTCTGCGGGAACGGAGGGCGCCTGGTGCTCCGGGGAGATGAAAGGGGGGCGGGGAGGGGTCGCGGTGCCGGCCATCAGAGACGGAGCTATCCGGTGGGGTGGGGCTGGTGGCGTTCCCCTTGGTCCGGTGTCGGGCGACACCCGGAGTCTCTGTCTAGGGGCCCAGGGGCAGGCAGAGCGATGGTCGTGCCCTGGGCTGGGTCCCGAGGTGTCAAGCACCAGCACGTCCCTGGCTGGAGAAAGCCGCCCAAGGCCCAGGCAGGCCTGCGCCTGCAGGCAGATCGGGGCTTGGGCCTTGGGGGCGGGGCGAACGGCTGCTGGCAGACGGCTTGCGGGAGGGAAGGGGACTAAGAAGGTGGTGGGGGGGAGGGGGGAGCCCGGGCCGAAGGGCCTGGCGTGGGGCCGGGGCAGCGAGATTGTAGTGCTGTGTGGCGCCACCCATTCCTCTCCCCCTGCCCACTAGCCCCCCCAGCGCCACCCCTGGCCTGGGTTTATTAGGCGGGCTGGGCCACTCCCGAAGGACGAGGGCCGGGGCGGCCGCAAAAGGAGTGGCGGGCGGAAGCAGAGGGCACCCGGTATTCCCGGGCGGTCCCCCATCCAAGTACTGACCAGGCCCGACCCTGCTTAGCTTCCCAGATCAGAGGACATCGGGCGCGTTCAAGGTGCTGTGGCCACAGACGCTGGGAGCAGGCCCCCGCGCCACAACCATAAAATATCTAGAAGAAAATATGGGAAGAAACTTCATGGACATTACCCGGAGTAAGATTTTTACTGATATATCCCCTCGCGCGAGCGAAGTAAGAGAAAAAATAAACATGTGTGATGACATCAAACTGAAAAGTTTTTTCACAGCAAAGGAAACCATCAATAAAACAAAAAGGGATCCTACTGTATGGGAAAAGATATTTGCCAATGATATATCTGATAAGGGATTAATATCACAAATCTATAAAAAACTTACTCAACTCAACTCCAAAAAAACAAACCACCCAATTAAAAAATGGGCAGAGGACTTGGGGAGACATTTCTCTAAAAAGGACATACAGAAGGCAAGAAGACATATGAAGAAATGCTCAACCTCACTAACCAGCAGAGAAATGCAAATAAAAGCCACAATGAGATACCGCCTCACTCCAGTCAAAATGGCTATTATCAATAAATCAACAAACAACAAATGCTGGCGCGGAAGTGGAGAAAAGGGAACGCTAGTGCACTGTTGGTGGGACTGCAGATTAGTGCAGCCACTATGGAAAACAGTATGGAGGTATCTCAGGAATCTGAAAATGGAACTCCCCTATGATCCAGTAATTCCACTCCTAGGCATCTACCCGGAGAAATCCAAAACTCCAATTCAAAAATCTGTATGCACTCTTATGTTTATTGCAGCACTTTACACAATAGCCAAGATATGGAAACAACCAAAATGCCCATCGGTAGATGACTGGATTAAGAAGCTGTGGTACATTTATACAATGGAGTATTACGCAGCCATGAAGAAGAAAGAAATCTTATCATTTGCAGCAACATGGATGGATCTAGAGAGCATTATGTTAAGTGAAATAAGTCAGAAAGAGAAAGACAAGTACCATATGATCTCACTTATATATGGAATCTAAAGAAAAGACTATGTGAATGAACTAATCAGAGACAGTTTTGGGGAAGCAGACAAAAAACCGAGAGTGGTTAGATGGGTGTGTGGGAGGGGGTTGGCCATAAGGGGAAAGGTGAAGGGATTTGGAAGCAGCTGGTAACCACAAGATGGCCTCAGGGTTTTTTTGAAAATTAATTTGGGGAAGGTATTCTATAATGTTGTAAAGATTTTGTTGGGTATCTGATGGACATGCGTCCTATTTGGGAGACCACCTCAGGGATACAGTGGATACCTGATCATGGCATTGTACACCAGAAGCTAAACATTAATGAATGCCAACAATAATTTTATATATATAATGTGATGGTTCCGTATGAGGTCGGAGGGATAGTGGATGGGGGTGGGGTGTTCACAGTATGAGGGATATAAATGATGAACGTCTAAGTATTACCTTGTTTTGTACACCTGAAACTAATAAATAAATTAATAAATAAATAAATAAATAAATAAATAAAATAAAAAGAATAATGAGCAGCGGACCGGCCTGCGTGGTGAGCGCGAACCAGGCTGCCGGGCTTCTCCCGTCCGGAGCATCTCCCCGCTGGCCGGCTCCGCCAGGACCCCGCCTCCCGCCAGCTCCCAGCCTCCTCAAAACGCAGCCTGGGTGGACTGCCTTTTCCTCCTTGCCCGCAGCGAGGCCCCTTCGCGCCAGCCGAGACTCCACGGGGCCTCTACCACTTCCCTGGAGGTGGCAGAAGACAGACAGACAGGGGTTGGGAGTTGGGGAGGAGGGGGGACTGACGCACAGGATGGGACACCGACTGGGACAGAGGCACTGAGGCTGAGTTGAAGTGGCGGCTTCCCCACAGGAGTGCGGTGGTGCCCGGGGCTGGGCTCCGTTACGGAGGCAGTGCCCGGGCGCTGGCAGTCACCGTGGGACCCCGGGGCAGGCCTCCAGGGTCCGCGGATCGCCGCCGGGCTCCGAGCCCCGCCCTGGGTCCCGCATGCGGGAGGAGAGGAGCAGCCCCAGGCACCCTCCTCGTGTGGGTATTGTGCATGCACGCCTGCCTGCTTTTCCCCTGTGCTGGTCTCTCCTGGAGCCGGAGGGCACGTGTGCTCCCAACTCCTGCCGTTTTGTCCCTGCTCTTTTGGTGCTGTGGGCGGGGCCACCGAGTTCTGCGGGAACGGAGGGCGCCTGGTGCTCCGGGGAGATGAAAGGGGGGCGGGGAGGGGTCACGGTGCCGGCCATCAGAGACGGAGCTATCCGGTGGGGTGGGGCTGGTGGCGTTCCCCTTGGTCCGGTGTCGGGCGACACCCGGAGTCTCTGTCTAGGGGCCCAGGGGCAGGCAGAGCGATGGTCGTGCCCTGGGCTGGGTCCCGAGGTGTCAAGCACCAGCACGTCCCTGGCTGGAGAAAGCCGCCCAAGGCCGAGGCAGGCCTGCGCCTGCAGGCAGATCGGGGCTTGGGCCTTGGGGGCGGGGCGAACGGCTGCTGGCAGACGGCTTGCGGGAGGGAAGGGGACTAAGAAGGTGGTGGGGGGGAGGGGGGAGCCCGGGCCGAAGGGCCTGGCGTGGGGCCGGGGCAGCGAGATTGTAGTGCTGTGTGGCGCCACCCATTCCTCTCCCCCTGCCCACTAGCCCCCCCAGCGCCACCCCTGGCCTGGGTTTATTAGGCGGGCTGGGCCACTCCCGAAAGACGAGGGCCGGGGCGGCCGCAAAAGGAGTGGCGGGCGGAAGCAGAGGGCACCCGGTATTCCCGGGCGGTCCCCCATCCAAGTACTGACCAGGCCCGACCCTGCTTAGCTTCCCAGATCAGAGGACATCGGGCGCGTTCAAGGTGCTGTGGCCACAGACGCTGGGAGCAGGCCCCCGCGCCACAACCATAAAATATCTAGAAGAAAATATGGGAAGAAACTTCGTGGACATTACCCGGAGTAAGATTTTTACTGATATATCCCCTCGCGCGAGCGAAGTAAGAGAAAAAATAAACATGTGTGATGACATCAAACTGAAAAGTTTTTTCACAGCAAAGGAAACCATCAATAAAACAAAAAGGGATCCTACTGTATGGGAAAAGATATTTGCCAATGATATATCTGATAAGGGATTAATATCACAAATCTATAAAAAACTTACTCAACTCAACTCCAAAAAAACAAACCACCCAATTAAAAAATGGGCAGAGGACTTGGGGAGACATTTCTCTAAAAAGGACATACAGAAGGCAAGAAGACATATGAAGAAATGCTCAACCTCACTAACCAGCAGAGAAATGCAAATAAAAGCCACAATGAGATACCGCCTCACTCCAGTCAAAATGGCTATTATCAATAAATCAACAAACAACAAATGCTGGCGCGGAAGTGGAGAAAAGGGAACGCTAGTGCACTGTTGGTGGGACTGCAGATTAGTGCAGCCACTATGGAAAACAGTATGGAGGTATCTCAGGAATCTGAAAATGGAACTCCCCTATGATCCAGTAATTCCACTCCTAGGCATCTACCCGGAGAAATCCAAAACTCCAATTCAAAAATCTGTATGCACTCTTATGTTTATTGCAGCACTTTACACAATAGCCAAGATATGGAAACAACCAAAATGCCCATCGGTAGATGACTGGATTAAGAAGCTGTGGTACATTTATACAATGGAGTATTACGCAGCCATGAAGAAGAAAGAAATCTTATCATTTGCAGCAACATGGATGGATCTAGAGAGCATTATGTTAAGTGAAATAAGTCAGAAAGAGAAAGACAAGTACCATATGATCTCACTTATATATGGAATCTAAAGAAAAGACTATGTGAATGAACTAATCAGAGACAGTTTTGGGGAAGCAGACAAAAAACCGAGAGTGGTTAGATGGGTGTGTGGGAGGGGGTTGGCCATAAGGGGAAAGGTGAAGGGATTTGGAAGCAGCTGGTAACCACAAGATGGCCTCAGGGTTTTTTTGAAAATTAATTTGGGGAAGGTATTCTATAATGTTGTAAAGATTTTGTTGGGTATCTGATGGACATGCGTCCTATTTGGGAGACCACCTCAGGGATACAGTGGATACCTGATCATGGCATTGTACACCAGAAGCTAAACATTAATGAATGCCAACAATAATTTTATATATATAATGTGATGGTTCCGTATGAGGTCGGAGGGATAGTGGATGGGGGTGGGGTGTTCACAGTATGAGGGATATAAATGATGAACGTCTAAGTATTACCTTGTTTTGTACACCTGAAACTAATAAATAAATTAATAAATAAATAAATAAATAAATAAAATAAAAAGAATAATGAGCAGCGGACCGGCCTGCGTGGTGAGCGCGAACCAGGCTGCCGGGCTTCTCCCGTCCGGAGCATCTCCCCGCTGGCCGGCTCCGCCAGGGCCCCGCCTTCCGCCTGCTCCCCGCCTCCTCAAAACGCAGCCTGGGTGGACTGCCTTTTCCTCCTTGCCCGCAGCGAGGCCCCTTCGCGCCAGCCGAGACTCCACGGGGCCTCTACCACTTCCCTGGAGGTGGCAGAAGACAGACAGACAGGGGTTGGGAGTTGGGGAGGAGGGGGGACTGACGCACAGGATGGGACACCGACTGGGACAGAGGCACTGAGGCTGAGTTGAAGTGGCGGCTTCCCCACAGGAGTGCGGTGGTGCCCGGGGCTGGGCTCCGTTACGGAGGCAGTGCCCGGGCGCTGGCAGTCACCGTGGGACCCCGGGGCAGGCCTCCAGGGTCCGCGGATCGCCGCCGGGCTCCGAGCCCCGCCCTGGGTCCCGCATGCGGGAGGAGAGGAGCAGCCCCAGGCACCCTCCTCGTGTGGGTTGTGTGCATGCCCGCCTGCCTGCTTTTCCCCTGTGCTGGTCTCTCCTGGAGCCGGAGGGCACGTGTGCTCCCAACTCCTGCCGTTTTGTCCCTGCTCTTTTGGTGCTGTGGGCGGGGCCACCGAGTTCTGCGGGAACGGAGGGCGCCTGGTGCTCCGGGGAGATGAAAGGGGGGCGGGGAGGGGTCGCGGTGCCGGCCATCAGAGACGGAGCTATCCGGTGGGGTGGGGCTGGTGGCGTTCCCCTTGGTCCGGTGTCGGGCGACACCCGGAGTCTCTGTCTAGGGGCCCAGGGGCAGGCAGAGCGATGGTCGTGCCCTGGGCTGGGTCCCGAGGTGTCAAGCACCAGCACGTCCCTGGCTGGAGAAAGCCGCCCAAGGCCGAGGCAGGCCTGCGCCTGCAGGCAGATCGGGGCTTGGGCCTTGGGGGCGGGGCGAACGGCTGCTGGCAGACGGCTTGCGGGAGGGAAGGGGACTAAGAAGGTGGTGGGGGGGAGGGGGGAGCCCGGGCCGAAGGGCCTGGCGTGGGGCCGGGGCAGCGAGATTGTAGTGCTGTGTGGCGCCACCCATTCCTCTCCCCCTGCCCACTAGCCCCCCCAGCGCCACCCCTGGCCTGGGTTTATTAGGCGGGCTGGGCCACTCCCGAAGGACGAGGGCCGGGGCGGCCGCAAAAGGAGTGGCGGGCGGAAGCAGAGGGCACCCGGTATTCCCGGGCGGTCCCCCATCCAAGTACTGACCAGGCCCGACCCTGCTTAGCTTCCCAGATCAGAGGACATCGGGCGCGTTCAAGGTGCTGTGGCCACAGACGCTGGGAGCAGGCCCCCGCGCCACAACCATAAAATATCTAGAAGAAAATATGGGAAGAAACTTCATGGACATTACCCGGAGTAAGATTTTTACTGATATATCCCCTCGCGCGAGCGAAGTAAGAGAAAAAATAAACCTGTGTGATGACATCAAACTGAAAAGTTTTTTCACAGCAAAGGAAACCATCAATAAAACAAAAAGGGATCCTACTGTATGGGAAAAGATATTTGCCAATGATATATCTGATAAGGGATTAATATCACAAATCTATAAAAAACTTACTCAACTCAACTCCAAAAAAACAAACCACCCAATTAAAAAATGGGCAGAGGACTTGGGGAGACATTTCTCTAAAAAGGACATACAGAAGGCAAGAAGACATATGAAGAAATGCTCAACCTCACTAACCAGCAGAGAAATGCAAATAAAAGCCACAATGAGATACCGCCTCACTCCAGTCAAAATGGCTATTATCAATAAATCAACAAACAACAAATGCTGGCGCGGAAGTGGAGAAAAGGGAACGCTAGTGCACTGTTGGTGGGACTGCAGATTAGTGCAGCCACTATGGAAAACAGTATGGAGGTATCTCAGGAATCTGAAAATGGAACTCCCCTATGATCCAGTAATTCCACTCCTAGGCATCTACCCGGAGAAATCCAAAACTCCAATTCAAAAATCTGTATGCACTCTTATGTTTATTGCAGCACTTTACACAATAGCCAAGATATGGAAACAACCAAAATGCCCATCGGTAGATGACTGGATTAAGAAGCTGTGGTACATTTATACAATGGAGTATTACGCAGCCATGAAGAAGA
>NW_027668894.1:0-24042 GCF_964194185.1 Rhinolophus hipposideros | reverse complement strand
GCCCACCCTCACACCACCACTTTACACCCCCTTCAGGGCCCTTTTCTTTCCCCCTCCTGGGAATTGCCCCCACGTCCCCCATCCTTAGGTCCCAGCAGGAAGTGTTTGCTAATTGTTGGACTGACTTGGGTTCCAATCCTGCTGTCACTCCCGGAGTGACTGATCAAATTGCTTACCCTGCCCGAGCCTCACTTGCCTCACCTGTAAAATGGGGATAATCTCACCTGCCAGAAAGCATTGTTTCAGCAACAGTCAGTGGGATGGGAATATGACTTGTCAGTGTAAAGGGCCGCCCAGCGGGTGCCCACTGAGCACCCCCTGTGTGGGCTCCTTCCACACTGCCTCTTTGTAGCACTGTTTTGGCTTCCTGTTCCCACCTACTACTGATGATTATCTCCATTGGTCTCCCCACCCAGATAGTGAGTCCCTTGAGGGGCGAAGCCCTTGTCTGGTGCCCTTTTTCTTATGCCGGGCTCCTAACCAAGACAAAGTGTTTTCCTTCTGCATCCCGTAAATTGGCCCCTGCTTATAGTGGAAACATGTTAAGAAACAGTTGTTACTTGATTGTAACATTTGGTTACATAAAACAGGGTATGCCTCCAACGGGAACAAAACAACTCTCATACCACCAAGGTGAATTATGGGAAGGAAGGAGGGAATCCATTTAACATTGTGTTGACTGAGCACTTTGCTTGTTCTACTCAGTCATCCCGGCTTCTCCATGAGTTCCATGTGAGCATCTCCATTTGTACAGATGAAGAAAGGGGGCCTACAGGGGGTCCTGCACTGCACTGCGACTCCATGCTGCTTCACAGACCAGGGAGCATTCAGGAACCCCAGTTCCTTCTCCTATTCTTGGGCCTGAGAAACGGGAGGGAGAGGCTATTTATAAAAAAGATTCCTCACAGGTGTTCTTAAATAACAACCCATTAAAAGTAAATGATGTGAGTTTATGATGTGAGTGGGGAGAAAAGGAGGACACAGCACTTGATCAGGCATGTGTTGGTGTGCACTGGCCACCGAACGAGCCAAAGAGGTGGGCAGATGGGGCTGGCACTGTGACAGGAGGAAGGACTTCACTGGTGAGGAGGGGCTGCACAGGCAGAGTTGGGCAGGGGCTGCGCTGAGGATTGGGTGAGGCAAGTGAAGAAAGGGTCGGGTTTGGGGTTAAGGGCTGGAGGGGTAGGGCAGAGCTGACTTCAATCAGGAGGACCTTGAAAGCCAGAGAGAAGAGGATCAGGTTGATGCAGCCGGTCTGGGGAGGTACTGAGGACCCTTGGGCAGCTCAGTGCAGTGCCCAGAGAGGGAGGGGTCCAGGGCAGGGAGAAGGGGAGCGCACTGAGTAACATTGCCAAGGGAGAGCAGAACTTGCTGACCCCTTGGGAACGGCAGATGAGGGCCAGGAAGTGTCAGCAAGAACTTTGAGATTTCTAGCCCAGGGGACTATGAAGATTGTGATGCCACTTTCAGAAAAAGGGAAGCCAGAAGGGGATGGGGGTCTGTGGGAAAGCTGCTGAGTTTGTTTCCAGACGTGCTGTGAAGGGGGCACTGGAGCATTTGGCCGTGGGGCATGCATGGTCGGGGGAGTTCCTGGACAGCAGCTGAGCAGTCTTGGGCGAGGGCGTGTGCTTCCGGCCATGTGTTGCAGAGGGGGCTGTTTTTGGAATTTCTGATGCCTGAATTTCCCCTCCCCAATCTCTGTGAGCCCTCTCTGCGTTCCCTTCATGGCAGAGGGACCCCGGAACCCGGCACTCATTGCACTTGAAGTTACTCATGTGTGCCTGTCACCTCCAGGGGGTCAGGAATGGAGTTTACCTGTTTACCTCCAAGAGGGCCGGGCCCCCACATACCTGCTTTGCTTAAGGTCAGCCATATTCCCAGTACCTTGCAGTGTAGGTGTTAAATAAACACTTGTCTTATTTAAGTGGCCTCAACTAATGTTTAGCAAATGTTTGTTACAGAGATAAATTCATAGAACATGGGGGTGAGGAAGGGAGAGGAAGGTTGTGTGGGCCGTCAGCGTTTGGGATTAGGGTGTCCCCGGACCCTCTGTAAGTAAGATTGCACTTTCTTGATTGCTTTTGTATCCACCCAGTCGGTGCCATCTTGTGTATCCAGCTGTACCCCAGGGTTTCTGGGGCCTGAGCTGCAGGGTTTGGGAGGTGTGGGTGTAGGGGGTGGCGAGTCCCGGAAGCTAACCAGACTGTGTCACTTTGCCATTCAATCCTGACTTTGCAGCTGACCTGCCATTCACGGTGTGAGGCCTTGGGCAGCCCCGTGTGAGCCCCTGCCCCTCACCCGGAAGTCAGTCCTCATGCTCCTGGCCCTTCCTTCTCCTCCGGCTTTTCTCAGGGAGCAGTTTGCTTAGAGGAAGCAGAGAAAACCAGAGGGTGGTGGTTATCTTTGTTTGGGGTGCTGTGGGGTATTGTGGCCACAGAGAGGCTGAAAGGGAAGCTGGGGTGTGCAGGGTCTCCGGGTCTCCTTTGCTAAGTCGTGGATCAGCAGAAGAAAGCTGGCTTGGAAACAGGAAATCCAGGCTACTTCTTGCCGCCTCAGTTTCCTGTCTACTAACATGGGCATATAATAAATTCTACCTCACAGAGTCCCTGATTCAAGTGTGCTAATCACGTGAAGGCTCCTGGAGGAGGGAACAGGGAAGGGAGTGACCTCCCCGCCACTCCTCCCAGGACGGGAGGTTCATAGAGGTGGCCTTGGAGGAAACACAAGTTTAGAGTTGGAGTTTAAGGCCCAGACTCAAAGGAGACGCATTTGATACAGTGAGAAATTAATAGCCCAGGGCATGTTAAGATGTGTAAGTGAGGGACTGGCTACAAGGCACACTTAATAAAACAGAAAAGTTTGAGAAGTTGTGGAGCATGGAGGCCTATATGGGAGTGCTGAGGTGGTTTCTGCTCTCCAGCCCAGCGAGACTTCCCAATAGGGAGACTGAGTTCAAGGAGTGAAGTGCTGTTGTCCCTTTTGGGGGACAGCTCTCTGCTTCTTTCTGCCTGGCTGGGTGGCCTGAGTGGGGTGTCCCTTCCTCGCCAAGAGGCTGTGTGGTGTACTGGTCGGCTATTCACAGATCAGATCACTTGGGATTCAAACCCCAGCACTTCCCGTGGATGTGGCTTTGGGCCAGGAGTTTAATGGGCATAATACCTATCTCTGAATCTCAGCAGGTACGTTATCTTAGGTCATCCTCTTAGTAAGATTAGGGTACTGTTATCATACCTGTTTACTAGGTGAGGAGGCTGAGATTCAGAGGAGATGATTACTTACCCCCAAATTCCGTTGCTAGTAAGCAGCAGAGTTGGAATTTACACCCGGGTGATCTGTTTTAAAATTCTGTCAATAAGAATTCCTGTGTGCATGTGTGGGTGCAGGCTCATGTGTGCACACACACAGATTATGTGAAATATTGCACGGACCCGCTCCTAATTTCCTTGGCTTCCCCTCTGGGTACCTCACCACTTCTGTTCCTCATCTTATAGGCAAGGAGGCCAGGCATGGTGGGGCCAGGGGACCCTTTACACACTCTGGTGCTTATCTTTCCTTGGCCTGATTTCTTTGACCTTTAACTGAGCGGTCACTGGCAATATTGGGGAGTCAACTGGAGACCACACCAAGCAGTGGTCCCTGAATCGTATGCCAATCTTTTCCAACATGGAGGCCATGCAGGGAAGAGACGAGGTTGGAGGTCGGAAGAAGGCACTGAAATGAAGCGTTGATGGAACCCTCTCATGAGCCACAAAGTCTGAGCACTGATGGAGCTCAGGTGAGGTTACAGCAGCCCCCTCCCTGCCGGGACCAGGCCAGGGTGAGTCGAGTCACCGTGCCCTCCAGTCAGCAGCCCCGGGGCCCAGCTGGCTGTCATGGCTGCCCAGGTTATCAGGAGGGGGATCTGCCTGGGGCCTTGGACGTTCAGAGTCACGTCAGGTCACCTCTGGAAGAAATCTGCTGGGGCACTACTATTACAGTTGTGGTTATTACTGATCTTTCCAGCATCGCCCCGGCCGCGTGCAGTTCATAAGATCATGACAGAAGAATATCCCTGGTGAGGTGAGGGACCAGATGGGAAATTGGACCTCTCTCTTTCTAGAGGCAGCAGAGGCTTTTTGAGAGGTAGAGAAGGCTAGCTTGAGTAGAGGGAGGGCCAGAAGACCCTAACGGCATCATTTCCTGAGGGGCGGTGGTGGAGCTTTTCAGCTGCCTCCCACCCCTGCCAAGCCTCCTCAAGCACAGCCTGCCCTTAAGTTGAAGTTGCTAATGGCACCTCCTGGTGGATAGCACACATTCACAGGCTTATGATGCTCTTGGTGGTTTCTGCCCCTCTCCTGAGGATCTCACTGGGTCACAAACCTGAGAGGTATGGCACGTGGGAATTATTGTCCCAGACTCTCAGGATTTCAGGAACGAGCTGAAAACCATAGAGTTATTTGATTGGGAGGTGTGATCAGGATCCAGGACTCCTGCCCCCAACCCAAGGCTCGGTCAACACACCGGGCACCTTCTGAAGGCCACCAGCGGCCTGCACAAATGGTGGAGGCAGAGATCCTTGGGTACAGCTGCTCTTCCAGAGGTTGAGACTATTACACAGAATAAAGCAGTGTTTGTCCAGTAAGGGTAATGCCGATGTTATTGCTAGGAAAACCGAAACCCCGGGAGGTTTAGTGAATTGTAGGCTCTTATTCTTGGACGGACCTTGAGATCATTCATTCAGCACCCCACGAACGAGCTGCTCTCCTCTTGTTTACAGACGGAAACTGCTTGGCTAGTTATCCAGCCTCAGCTGCTTCCTCCTCCTGCTCCTGCTCCTGCTCCTGCTCCTCCTCCCCATATTCTGAAAGGTGACAGTACTGAGCACTGACTATGTTCCAGATGCTTGATGTGCATTAAGTTGACCTTCTGACAACGCTGTGAAGTAGGGACTATAGTTGTCCCATTTTACAAATGAGTAAACTGAGGCCCACAGAGGTCGCATAAGGAGACGTGCTAGTGAGTGGTAGAGCCATACATTCTGCAGTCTGGACCATGCCCTTGACCACTCATGAGGCAGGCCATCCTCTCCCGGCAGCAAATGAGGGAGCATTGGCGAGCTCTCAGCGTCCTGCCTGGCACTTAGAAGGTGCTCAGGAAATGCTAGTGATTTTCTTTAAAAAATACCAGTAGATGTTAACTTATATTGAGCCAAAAGTACTTCCCGTGGGTCCTTGTTTTGTACCCCTCCTTGGAACCCCATGAGGCACTTCTGCCCTTCTTCACATTCCAGCCTTTGGGATGTGAAGAGACCACATGAACAAGAGGCAAAGGCAGGACTCCCTTTCCTGCAAGACTCTTTTCCCCGGACAGAGTCCCCAGCCAGGAAGATGAAGGCCTAGGAGGCTCCGGGAAACGTCCAAGACTAGGGCTTGCCTCACGGGCAGCTAGTTGCCTGATCTGTGGCCACAGGGCTCTGCGGAGAGGTCCACGCATCCATGTGTAGCACAGTTTTCCTGAGTGCCTCTTGTTGCCAGGTCTGGCCACCAAGGGGCTCAAGGTGTGCTCACCCCAGGGCGGGGCCCATATCAAATGCGTTCTGAACCTGTGTTCAGATGCAGGTGTGTTCTGAACCTGTCACATGCCAGATTGGCTCTGCGGTCCTGGGGGCAGGGAGGGTGAAGACTGGGGTGACTGGCTAGATTTTTTGAGCCTCCATGAGACTAGGCGGTGTTGCAGACACCTCATCAGAAGGCCACAAAGTTCAGATGACCCAAAGCTAAGAGTACAGAGTGAGCAACTACTAGGTGGAGAAAGCTCACCGGTTTATTTGAGGTAAAACAGTGCCATCCCACTCTCTTTAGAAAAGTAAGAGTCCTGCCAGAGTCCAAAGCAAATAAGCTGGAACATGAGATCTGCCAGGTAGGGTGCAAATTGGAAGCCGACCAGCAATTGGATTATATTAGTAGGGGGAATTCAGATGAGAAGGGACATTTCCATCAGTACGAGGCTTCCTGGGCAGGCAGTTGAGAGAATCTCTTCCCTTTCCCTCTTTGGGGAGGAAAGTTAGCAGAGGGGGATGCTCAGAGCTTGACGTTGGTCCTCAGGACCTGGGGTGGAGCCAATCGTTATCCCCTGTTCCTGGGGCAATGACATTGTTGGCTCTTGTTGCATCTGCAGTGCCCATCCTCATAAGATGTCGCAAATCCTCATAGCAACCCTGCACCGTTGGGGCTATCAGTTCGATTTGATCCAGGAAAGAACGGATGTTCTGAGAGCCTGAGTAATTTGCACAGGGTCACACAGCTGAATCGTCCTTTTCTCTGTGGGCATGGCTTGTCCACCATGGCTGGTGCCTCTCCCAGGAACCAGTAGATGTCTCTGCTCGAGCCTCCAGCACCCAGCATGGGAGGCACCTCAAGCAGCTCACCCTGCGGAGTGTCAGGACGAGTGGCTGTGAAGCACGTCAGGCCATGCTTGGGTGCTTCACGGAGGTCAGCAGAGGCCATGGTCTGTCTCTCCCGCAAGGCGAGAGTTCCCTTGGCACAGGGCCTGTGGCTGCTTCTCAGTGTGACATCCCCAACGACCAGGGCGCTACTGGACGACAGCAGGTGCTCGGTCAATACTCGTTGAAGGAACGGCTTCACTTGCAAAGCTCTTGTCTGCAGAATCCCTGGATCCCAGAGCCTTAGGCTAGTGATGAGCTTCTGCTCCAGAAAGCTGGGGTGGGCTGCTTCAATTCACAGACACGTGGGATTGAAAGTCTGTCGTGTGGATCTCAAAACACATTTTCGTGGTGAGTTGTGGGATTAGCCTCACCCATCATAGCGCTGAGCTAGTACACAGGGTAAGTCACCCTGCATCTGCCTGCACCTTGGCCCTGAGCACGTCCCCTCCTCTCCGAGCCCAGCAGAGTCTGGCATTGATGGGGACTGGAGAGGGGTGCCTGGTGAGAGCAGAGGTGGCGTACGGGGGAAGGGATGCTCATTCTGGAACCAGAGTAGGGGCACTGCCACTCCCCTGAGTCAGAAGGCGGCTCTGCAGGCAGAGGCCTGCGCCCCAGGGGTGTTCCTCCAGACACCCGGTATGGGCTAGGGACGGTGGGCCCCAAAATTCATGATGTCGGAGAGCCGTGGGCAGGATGGAGTGTGGAGCCTGCAGGGGCAAGGGACCTAGGAAAAGGCTGCCTTGCTGTGGGGTCTATGAAGATGGACGCCGGGATCCTGGGGTCCATCTTCATTGTCCTGTACGACCTTTCACCCCTGGTCCTGGGGCACAATCAGGAGCTGTGCATGGAGGCAGTGTCCCAGTGACTCCTGCCACCCGATGCTGGCTGTGGTCGGTGGGGTCAGTTAGGTTCCTCCTATGCCCATGTCTGCTGATTGGTGGTGATGCCTGTAGCTTGGGGTTGAGAAGCATCTGGGGCCGAGCATGGGCTCCGTGGGATGGGTTGTGGGTCGACTTGTGACAGACGCAGATGGGTGCAGGGCACAGTGACTGTATCCAGTCAGATTTCGTCCAGTCACCTCATTTTATAAATGAGGAAACTGACGCTCCGAGAGGGCAAGTAACTGGCCCAAGGTCACGTGGCTTGCAGTATCAGGATTCCAAAAGGGGCCCCTAGCCCTGGTTCACTCTTGTTTGATGCCTCTCATTAGACTGACTCACGAGGAGCCTTTTATTAAACCAGGGGAGCAAGTGCCCTCTTCCACTGCTCCCACGTGGCCGGGGCCTGATTCAGAGGTGCCCCCACCTTCCCCAGCCTCTAGCCAGCCCCATCCATCCGGGGCAGGGTGTGGAATGAACCCCAGAAGCATGTCCTGCCCTCTGGGGGTTGTGACCCCAGAGCTTTGTGGAGAAGAGATGGGCGGACACACCGCAGGAACCCATGGCAGGCAGAAAGGGCACACCTGTCGGGCACATGCTCAGGTTTGCTGTGTATTAAGAGCCAGTGTCCGGGCTGAAACGAGGAGTAGCAGGACAGGCTGATGGCTCCCCTCTGAGCAACCCAAGGAAGCCTCCTGGAGGAGGGGAATTCCGGGGAGGCTTGAGTGGGGGTGGGGGTTGGTGGGGGAGGGGTTTGTGTGATGTGTGGGAAGCACCCTGGTGTTGAGCACACAGGTGACAAGAGAGAGATGGGCCAGCCTGGGGTTAGAGTCTCTGCCTCCTTACCTACAGTGCGGCCTCAGGCTAGTCAGTTAGTACATCTGAAGCCTCTGTCTTCTCAGCAATAAAATGGAGACGATGAAAAGTAAAACAAAGAAAAACCCTAATCTCCCAGGGCTCAAGGAAGAGCAAATCAGATACCATCAGGGAAAAGTGCTTTCAGCACACGCTGGCGCTGGCGCTGGCTGCACGATTATGTTTACATCCAGTTTAAGAACAGGCAGTGTGATCCGTGGGGATGGAAGTCAGGATGGTGGTTCCCCTTACAAGTGGCACGAGGGGGCCGCCAGAGTGCTGATAATGCTGTTTCTGGATCTGAGAGCTGGTTATATAGGAAGCTCATTGAGACCTACACTTATGTGCACTTTTCTGTATGTACGTTATACTTCAATTTAAAAAGTTTTCCTTTTTAACTGCTTATGATGGCCAGGGTAACATGGGTAGGGTCCAGTCACTTGACAGAATGTCTAAGAGGTGACCTGGAATGGTAGCTGATAATAGAAATGGTAGCTGATATGTATTGAATATTTTAGGCAGTGTGCCAATTACTTTACATGCATTTTCTCGTTTAAATCCTTACAAGAACCCACATTTTACAAATGGGGAAACTGAGGCTTAGACAGATTACATAAGAGGTGGGCCTAGGCCAAGTCTGAGCCCAGAGCCATACTCAGGTGGCGAATAAAGGACATAAGTGTTGCCCTGCCCCAGCGTCTGTGTTGTCCTTGTAGCTCTGACTATGCATGGGTCACCTGCTGGGCCCTGCAGCTTGTGGTGGAATGTGCAGAACAGCCACAGTTCCCAGGCTGGTCCCAGTCTGGAGCTGCCTCCAGAATGAAAGGAAGTGGGAAGCAGGAGCTAGAAGGGAGGCATCTGTCTGGAGAGCCCCAGGCTGTGCTGTGCTCAGGGCTCCCTGCCAGTGGGGCGGGGGTGGGGGGGGCGTGGGGGATGGGGGATGGGGGGGGTGGGCGGTCTCCAAGGGTCCCGGGATTCTGGTAGGGAGAGGGCTGGGTGGAGGCTCCAGGGCAAATGATGTGCTTATTGAAAACCCTCCAGGGCACATCCCTCCCAGGTGAGAGGGAGAAGCACAGTACTTCTCCCAGCAGTCAAGGGAGGATGGAGCTGCCCTGTGTGGTGTGCATTCCCTCACTGCCTCCTGGAGACTGAGCAGGGCCTTCGCATCTTCATAGAAACCTTCCTACTCACCAGGAGAGGCCAGAAGCACAGATTGTATCTTCCAGGGGTGGGCTGGGGGCTGGGAAGAGGATGGGAAGACGGATACTTTTTTGTTGCCTTTATTAGTTGGCTGAGCAAGTGAGCTTCACTCAGACTAAGCCACTCTAAAACGTGCCCTTGAATAGTTGGAAAGGGATGGCATTGTGTTTGCATTTATATGTAACGGGCAAAGCACATAAAGCCTTCCTGTTGTCTGTCCCAGGTTTCCAATGAGATGGGGGAACAAAGGGCCTGGAGGTGCCATTCAGGGTGCTGGAGGGCAGACAGCTTCTTTAACCCTGAGCATGTTGGCTCGCCTCCTCTGGGAGGCCTGCCCAGGTTAACTCCTTCTGCTCTTCCCGGCTACATCCCAGCCCTTGGCAAAGACTTACACATAAAATACGGTGACTAGACCTAATATATTCAGAAAATGTATTGCAGTAGAAGACACATTGCCATTAATCCCCCTCAGAATAATCCCCCTGGCTTCGAACACACTCATCCCATCGTTCTTGCCACTTTCTGAAGCAGCTCTGGAAGTCCTCTTTCGTGAGTGGCTTTACTTCATCCTCCATCATGACAACGCTCAGTGTCACATATCGCTTATGGTACAGCAATTTCTGTCAAATAAAAACATTATGGTGTGTCCTCATTTACCTTATTCCCCAGATCTGGCACCTTGGGACTTCTGGCTCTTCCCCGAAGACAAAATGACCATGAAAGGTAAATGTGTTGAATTGATTCAGGACATGCGGGCAGCCACGGCAGCCCAACTAAAGACACTCACAAAAGAAGACTTCCAGAACTACTTCAAAACATGGCAAGAACGATGGGATAAGTGTGTTTGAAGCGAGGGGGAGGATTTTGAGGGGCATTAAGGGCAATGTGTCTTTTACTGTAATAATATATTTTTTTAAAAAAATGTAAACATTCACCGTATTTTGTGATCACACCTCGTCCACTGTGAATAGGGCACGCCCATTCACAAGTTCTGGTTCTCTATGATTGTTTTTGTCCTAAATATAGGACAAACCATACAGGTGTTGGTCCTGTATCCCTGTTTGAGCAGAGGCTGGTTGAGGGCAGGGACTGTGAGGACCTTTCTTCTGAGTCTCTTTGAGGGGTGCCATCCACTTAGTAGTGGGACATCTGCAGTGCTGGTTCCAGTTCCTAAGTGTAGGTTTGGCTTTCTCTGCCCCAGGACCTTTGCACGTGCTATTCACCCTGTTTGGAACCGCTGCCTCCACCTCCTTTGCTTCTCTTGCTTCACTCCTGCTTATCCATTTCTCGTTCAGGAAGATCTTTCTTCCTTCGTCACCCAAGCGGAACGAGTCCCCTCTGAGATGCTCCCTCAGCCTCCTGCACTTCTTCACGTTGAAGCACCCCCCACCCTGCATTGTAACTGCCTGTTCACTGCTCATTCTCCCTTACCGGGCACCGAGCTCTGGGAGGCCAGGGATTGGGTTCGGCTGGCACATCTCCTTCTGTGCCCCAGTCTAACACAGAGCCCGGCACACAGGACGATCTTGCTGAATGTTTGTGAAAGAAGGGAGGCCGCTGAGCACCAAAGAGAGGAGCAGGCTTTCAGAGCTCCTCCTCCTTTGGGAGCCCAGCTGCCGTGCCCATCGGCATGGAAGGATTGGCCTCCAGCTGAGTCTGAGCCCCTGAGCAGCTGCTAGAGACAGGAGTCTAGAGCGCAGCCTGGGCACCAGCGACCACTTCTGAGTTGCTCAGCACCGAGTGCCTGACAGCTGCACATGGATGCAGCGTCACAGTGTCACACATACACACACGCCTGTAAGCCCGTGTCGGGAATGGGAGGAGGCAGGAAAGGTGTCACCCAAGGTACAGCCTTCCATAGAACCCGGGGTAGGGGGTTTCCGGTGTCCTTGGACTCGAGTACAGAGAAGCCTCCCTCTTGCCCCTCCCCACCCCCCACTGGCCACCATCTCCTCTGTGTGCAGGTTTGCTTTTGGGTGCTTTCGAACCTAACTTCTCATTTAATCCCACCAGCAGTCCCGGGAGGTGGGTGATAGATAGTAACCCATTTTGCAGATGAGGAAACGGAAGTTCAGAGTGGTTACGATGATGTGCATCGTGGGATCTGGTTCTTCTTTTCTAGCATTAAAGCCCCATCATAGCAGCCCTCTTTTCCAGGAAGCTCAGTGTCTCGCTTAGCAGTCAGGGAGCCCTGAGTGTGAGTCCTCAGAGCACCCCCTGTCCTTGCCTGGTGCCCAACAGAAGGGTCTGTGTCCTCACCACAGCGTGCAGGTGGCCAGGGGGCTGTTTAGATTTGACAAATAGCCCTGGGCATGCAGGGCTAGCTCAGGTGTATTGGTATTTATTACCCTTGTTAAATTGCTAATAACATTTGAGTTTTAAAAATCATGGTGAGCAAATGAACTGGTCGATGGCCCGTGGGAAGCGGGTGCAGGGAAGGATGTTCGTGGAGAGGAGTGACAGGGGCACTGGGCCCTGCAGGTTCCTCCTGGAAAGAGGGACGAGAGGGCTTCTTATTGGGTCAGCTTTCCACGCCTGTTTCAGTTTGGGAAGTTGTTGATCTGTACCATAAAATTTGTCAGAAAGCGCACTTGCCAATGGTGGCCGCATCTCCAGGCTGAGAGGGTGGCTGTTGGCCGGGTGACTAGCTCCCAAATGTCTATTTTAGTCATGTGTGTTTAAAATCCATAGTTGGGAAAGCCACTTCCTGCAGGTTCTCATTCTGTGGTTCAGCTGATGCCTACATCTCGCACACCTGAGTGATAGAGCAGGCTGTGTTCTTTTAAGCAGGGTAGAGCTGTAACGAGGAGCTAAGAGAAACCTAGATGCATGCCGCAGGTTCCTGAAGTCTGCACATGTAGGAAGAGAGAGAGAGGCCCCTGGGATGTTGAGGGGACTCGGAGATGGATAGCACTTGCGGGTAAGGAGAGCTCTGATTATTAGACCCCTCTCCCTTACGGTGGGTACGCGCTCTTTCCTGTACTCCATTGGTTCTGCTTGTCTCTCAGGAGCATCCTGGGCGGGAACACACACAATTGAAGAGAGGTAAGACCTGCCACTGCGTGACTCTGAGCAAGTCACTTGACCTCTTTGTGAGTGAGTTCTCCTCCCTATAAACTAGGGATGATGAGAGCTGCTGTGGCCCACTCAAGAGGGAACAGGGCTGTGTAAGCAGGAGCGGTGTGGTATCCCTGGAGAAAGCACTCCTGCTTTCCTGACGAAACTGCTTTGCTTAAAGCTGGGCTTTCGTAGGGCTTAAAAAGTGTGGCGGTATTTGTGATCGGTGTGTGTAGACACTACCTGCAGGGTCTTGCAGAATTCATCCATCAGGAATGTGGCAACGAGGAATGGCGTTTCTCTCCCCTCTCTCCCACCTCCCTTGGCCCTCCCCGCCTCCACCATGGGCATCAGCTCTGTCGCACTGCCCAGATCGGTGCTCAGACACCAGCAGGCACCTGTGCTGGGGTCCAGCGGCTCCACACACATGCTCTCCATTTCTCACCCAACCGTGAGCTGGGCGCCCGTATTGTCCTGTTTCACTGCAGCAGGAAACAGGCCCAGAGTGGTGAGGGTCCTGCTCAAGTTTGCGGCTGGGACTGAGCTCCGCCTGGCTCCTTCAGTGCTCTGCTGCCTGGAGGTTCTGACCCAAGGATGTCACACCAAGTGTTGGGTCAGTGACCTTGGGCTGTCCCTGTGCAGTGGGTACCATCCCTTTTTCTCCTTTACCTCCAACTGGAGACCTTCCTCCTGCCCCACCTGTGGATGCTCTGAGTATGAAGAAGGACTTTAGTTGCACCTGGCAGGTATTTTAAAGTGGCAAGGACTGCAGGGAACAAGGTATCCAAAGGCCGAGCCAGGGTCTGTGGCCGCTTGGACCCCTGGGCTGCTGCAAAGCTGGTTGTCTGATTCTCATTTTGGCCTCTTTCAGTCCTTGCTTGCTCGTCTCCAGTTCCAGAAGCGACATGGCCTCACTGCTCGGAACATCCTGTCTCTACTCCAGGTCAAGCTGTGTGCGTCTACCTAGGCCCACCCTTCACCCCTGCGTCTTTCCATCTGGCTGTCCAGTGCCGTACAATCTGGCTGGGAAAGGGCACAGTAGCCCTGAGGCCCTGCAGGGTCAGCAGGGAATGTCTGAACAGCTGGGAGGCATTGAATCAACGTCTTCTCAGAGGAGGCAAGGGTAGTTTTTAGATGTTTTGTATAAATTAGTAATGATGTAACTGTTAATTGACTGTCCATTGATTGCCTGTCTGAGGTTTGATTTAATGTGCCCATCCCTTCTCAGTCTGCTTAAATAATTTGCTTGCTTTGTCCTCTTTTTTCTTTCTCTAATGTGGATTTCTTCCCTGCAACCCACCCCACCGCCCCCAACCTTGGTTTCATTTCGCTGGCTTCACGATGAGCATTTGTTGTTTTCTGGCACCGGCCTTGGCCTCCCAGTAGCCACTAGTGGCTACTAGTGACCACTAGGGAGTAACTAGTTACTCCCAAGTGGATTCCCATGACTCATTCCTCAGCTAGAGTTTTCTGAAGTGTCTGAAGACCCAGGACGGAGTCAGCCTGGTGCATTTCTTTTGGGGTTTTAAATGCTTTGAGATGTTCTTTGGGAGGGCCTGGAAAGGGCAGCAGCTTGCAGACTGAGGGGATGAGCCGTGATTTTGCCACTTCATTCACTTTTCATTCATTCATTCATTCATTCATTCATTCAATGACGGTGTTTTGGGACACTCTATGCCAGGCCCTGTGTTTAGCACTTAGGGGACAAATTCCTGAATTTAGCAGTTTGTAGTGAAGATGGAGAACTGAACAGATGATACAATGCAGTATCAAGGTGTAGGCCAAGAACGAGGGCCAAGGGGACAAAGAGAGGACATTAAAATCAGATGTGGGCAGCAGGAAGGATTCCTGGAGGTGGAACACTACTTGTAGCACTTAACGGTTAAACTGCGTTTTAGTGGACAAGTAGGAGTTTGCCTGGCAAAGAAAAGGGCAAGGGCATCCTAGGCAGTGGGAATAGCATATGGTGGCTGGGTCGGGGGGAACCTGGAGGGAGAGGCGGCCGAGAATAAGTCCAAGGGCTAATCATACTGACAATAATGATAATCTATTGGACATTCACTGAGCGTCTGGCAGCATGGGCGGTGTCCCACGGTTTTCCTTGGATTATCTAGTTTAATCGTATGACAACCCTACTGGCAGGTATTATCGGCATCTCCTTTAATCGCCGAAGTGGTGGAGCCCAGATCCCACATGTCCTTGGTGGAGGACAAGAGACATGAACTCTGGCGTCTGATTCAGAGGTACTGGCTCCTTCAGCACCCGGCTGTCTCACAGCTGTTTTCTGGCTCATGGATATTATACCAAGGGTTGGGTCAGTGACCTTGGGGTGCCCTTGTAGAGCCAAATCACAGAGGGTCTTGTGTGTACACTGAAATGTTTTAACTTCGTCCTGAAAGCTACACACAGCCACTGAAAAATTTTAAACAGAGGAATAGATTAGTCAGACTTGTTTTTAGAAATAATCACTCTAGCTGCTCTATGAAGTATGGGTGGGACTTGATCCGGACTGGGGGCAGAAAGAGCAGCTACTGAGAGTGGCCGTGACCCTGCGAGAGGGACAGCGGTCTGGCTCAGGCAGGGGGGTCGGTTCACAGAGAGGAGCAGGAGCTCCAGAAACACGGAGGAGGTCAAGTCTCTAGGATACCGAGGTGTTGGTTGACTGGACGTGGGTCAGGGGTAGTGGGTGAGAGGCCGGTATTTAAACAAATCTCAGATTCCTTTTTTTTTTTTTTAACCAAAGCTTACAAAATTTTATTTTTGTAAAGTCCATGGATAAAGTCTGATCAAGATAAAGTCTCATCAAAAGTGAAATTATTACCTGTTACTCTTCCCAGATCAATAAAAGTGTCCTCGCTCATCATGCAAGAGCCTGACATTCACATTCCCTAAAATGAGAAGGGAATTCCTAGGTGCCACATGTGATTCTGTTTCCTGACAGGAAGACTCAGATATGGCACAGATCTTACGTTGAAGACTACGAATTGATATACCATTGACTCGCTGACGTTATTTAAGGGCATGTTTTCCCAAACACAGAAGAGATGCATATTAAAACTAACCAAACATGATTTAACGAAAATATTCCAATACTTCATACCCTCTAAAGTTAACTGCAGGTTCCATTCTCTACAGAATTCCTAATGGGAGTTACTCCATCTAAGCGAGAGTCATTTTGGTTTACAGTTTTATTGAGATACAATTGACATGCATCACTGTGTAAGTTTATTCATTAATATTTTTATTAAAATGTAACTCACATACAATATTATATTGGTTTCAGGTGTACACCATAGTTATTCAGTGTTTATATGCCTGAAGAAGTGATCACCATGATAAGTCCATCAACCATCTGATACCATACCACGCTATCACAATATTATTGACTCCATCCCCCATGCTGCACATTACATTCCCCTGACTTATTTGTTTTGTACCTAGAAATTCGAACCTCTTACTCCCCTTCAGCTTCCCCCGCGCCATTTTACATTTTTCAATTACGGTTTACATTCAACACCATTTTATATTAATTTCAGGTGTGCAGCACAGTGGCCAGACACGCATGCAACTTAAGAAGTCATCAATGCAGCACCCACCCAGCACCACACACACTCTCTACCATACTAGTGACTATATTCCCCATGCTTTACCTCAGGTCTTCATTACTGTTTTTAAAAAAAAATTAAAGTTTGTTGGGGTGACTATTGTTAGTAAAGTTACGTAGATTTCAGGTGTACTATTCTGTAACACATTATCTATATCTCACATTGTGCGTTCACCACCCAGATTCAGTTCTCTTTCCATCACCATATATTAGACCCCGTTTACCCTCTTCCAGAGCCCCTCTGCCCCCTTACCCTCTGGTAACCCCTAAACTATTGTCTGTGTCTATGAGTTTTCTTTCCTTCATTTGTTTGTCTTGTTCTTTTGTTGTTTTTGGTTTATATACCACATATCAGTGAAATCATACAGTTCACTACTTTTTCTGTCTGACTTATTTCGCTTAGCATTATAATCTCAAGATCCATCCATGTTGTCACAAATGGTCCTATTTCATCGTTTCTTACCGCCGAATAGTATTCCATTGTGTATATATATATATATACCACAACTTCTTTATCTATTCATCTATCGAAGGGCATTTGGGTTGTTTCCACGTCTTGGAAAGGTGCAGTGAATATTGGAGCACACATGTCTTTATGGATAAATGTTTTCAGACTTTTTGGGTAGATACCCGGGAGAGGGATTGCTGGGTCACGTGGTAATTCTATTCGTAATTTTTTGAGGAACCTCCACACTGCCTTCCATAGCGGCTGCGCCAGTCTGCATTCCCACCAACAGCGTGTGAGGGTTCCTTTTTCTCCACAGCCTCTCCAACACCTGTTACTATTTGTCTTGTTGATGACAGCCATTCTGACTGGGGTGAGGTGATATCTCATTGTGGTTTTCATTTGCATTTCTCTGATGATTAGTGATGCTGAGCATTTTTTCATATGTCTATTTGCCATTTGTAAGTCCTCTTTGGAGAAATGTTTCTTCAGGTCCTCTGTCCATTTTTCAATTGGGTTGTTTGTTTTTTTGTTGTTGAGCTTCAAGAGTTCCTTGTATATTTTGCACAGTCTTTTCTTTAGATTCCATATATAAGTGAGATCATATGGTACTTGTCTTTCTCTTTCTGACTTATTTCACTTAACATAATGTTCTCTAGATCCATCCATGTTGCTGCAAATGATAAGATTTCTTTCTTCTTTATGGCTGCGTAATACTCCGTTGTATAAATGTACCACGGCTAAGAGTTCCTTGTATATTTTGGATATTAGCCCCTTATCGGAGGCACTGTTTGCAAAAATCTTCTCCCATTCAGTAGGTTGCCTCTTTATTTTGTCGGTGGTTTCTTTTGCTGTGCAGAAGCTTTTAAGTTTGATATAGTCCCATTCGTTTATTTTAGGTTTTACTTCCCTTGCCTTTGGAGTCAAATTCCTAAAATGCTCTTTGAACCCAAGGTCCATAAGTTTAGTACCTATGTTATCTTCTATGCAGTTTATTGTTTCAGGTCTTATGCTTAAGTCTTTGATCCATTTTTGAATTAATTTTGGTACATGGTGACAGATAGCAGTCCAGTTTCATTCTTTTGCACGTGGCTATCCAATTCTCCCAGCATCATTTATTGAAGAGGCTTCTTTGTCAAAAATCATCTGTCCATATTTATGTGTGTTTATTTCTGAGTTCTCAGTTCTGTTCCATTGGTCTGTGTGTCTGTTTTTCTGTCAATACCATGCTGTTTTGATTATTGTTGCCCTGAAGTACAAGCTAAAGTCAGGGAGTGTGATACCTCCAGCATTGTTCTTTTTTCTTAGGATTGCTTTGGCTATTTGTGGTTCCATACAAATCTGATGATTTTTTGTTCTATTTCTTTAAAAAATGCCATTGGGATTTTGATGGGGATTGCATTGAATTCTGTATATTGCTTTGGGTAATATGGCCATTTTAACTATGGTGAGTCTTCCAATCCGTGAGTTCGGAAAGTCTTTCCATTTCTTTGTGTCTTCTTCAGTTTCTTTTCAAAATGTTTAATAGTTTTCAGCATGTAGGTCTTTTACATCCTCGGCTAAGTTTATTTCTAGGTACCTTTTTTTTTTGTTGCAATTACAGAAGGTGTTTTTTTTTTTCATTTCTTTTTCTGCTGTTTTATTGTAAATATATAGGAATGCAATGGACTTTTGTACGTTGATTTTGTAGCCAGCAACTTGACTGTATTCATTGATTGTTTCTAATGGCTTTTTGGAGGAGTCTTTAGGGTATTCTATATATAGCATCATGTCTTCTGCAAAGAGTGACAATTTAACTTCTTCATTCCCGATTTGGGTGCCTTTTATTTCTTTCCCTTGCCTCATTGCTCTGGCGAGGACTTCCAACACTGTGTTGAAAAGCAGAGGTGATGGGGGACAGCCCTCTTGTGTTGTTTGACGTAGGGTAAAGGGCTTCAGTTTTTCACCATTAATTATTAGATTAGCTGAGGGTTTGTCACATATGGTCTTTATTATTTTAAGGTATTTTCCTTCTATACATATTATATTAAGTGTTTAAATCATAAATGAATGTTGTATCTTTTTTTTTAATTAAATTTATTGGGGTGACAATTGTTAGTAAATTTACATAGATTTCAGGTGTACAATTCTGTATTACATCGTCTATAAATCCCATTGTGTGTTCTCCACCCAGAGTCAGTTCTCCTTCCATCACCATATATTTGATCCCCTTTACCCTCATCACCCACCCCCCACCCCCTTACCCTCTGGTAACCACTAAATTATTGTCTGTGTCTATGAGTTTTTGTTTCTCATTTGTTTGTCTTGTTCTTTTTGGTTTATATACCACATTTCAGTGAAATCATAGGGTTTTCTGCTTTTTCTGTCTGACTTATTTCACTTAGCATTATTCTCTCGAGATCCATCCATGTTGTCACAAATGCTCCTATATCATCTTTCCTTAACGCCGAATAGTATTCCACTGTGTATATATATGTACCACAACTTCTTTATCCATTCATCTATCGAAGGACATTTTGGTTGTTTCCATGTCTTGGCCACCGTAAACAAAGCTGCAATGAACATTGGCGTACACGTGTCTCTATAGAGAAATGCTTTTATATTTTTGGGGTAGATACCCAGGAGAGCGATTGCTGGGTCATATGGTAATTCTATTCGTAATTACTTGAGGAACCTCCACACTGCCTTCCATAGCGGCTGCGCCAGTCTGCATTCCCACCAACAGCGTGTGAGGGTTCCTTTTTCTCCACAGCCTCTCCAACACCTGTTACTATTTGTCTTGTTGATGACAGCCATTCTGACTGGGGTGAGGTGATATCTCATTGTGGTTTTCATTTGCATTTCTCTGATGATTAGTGATGCTGAGCATTTTTTCATATGTCTATTTGCCATTTGTAAGTCCTCTTTGGAGAAATGTTTCTTCAGGTCCTCTGTCCATTTTTCAATTGGGTTGTTTGTTTTTTTGTTGTTGAGCTTCAAGAGTTCCTTGTATATTTTGCACAGTCTTTTCTTTAGATTCCATATATAAGTGAGATCATATGGTACTTGTCTTTCTCTTTCTGACTTATTTCACTTAACATAATGTTCTCTAGATCCATCCATGTTGCTGCAAATGATAAGATTTCTTTCTTCTTTATGGCTGCGTAATACTCCGTTGTATAAATGTACCACGGCTAAGAGTTCCTTGTATATTTTGGATATTAGCCCCTTATCGGAGGCACTGTTTGCAAAAATCTTCTCCCATTCAGTTGGTTGCCTCTTTATTTTGTCGGTGGTTTCTTTTGCTGTGCAGAAGCTTTTAAGTTTGATATAGTCCCATTCGTTTATTTTAGGTTTTACTTCCCTTGCCTTTGGAGTCAAATTCCTAAAATGCTCTTTGAACCCAAGGTCCATAAGTTTAGTACCTATGTTATCTTCTATGCAGTTTATTGTTTCAGGTCTTATGCTTAAGTCTTTGATCCATTTTTGAATTAATTTTGGTACATGGTGACAGATAGCAGTCCAGTTTCATTCTTTTGCACGTGGCTATCCAATTCTCCCAGCATCATTTATTGAAGAGGCTTCTTTGTCAAAAATCATCTGTCCATATTTATGTGTGTTTATTTCTGAGTTCTCAGTTCTGTTCCATTGGTCTGTGTGTCTGTTTTTCTGTCAATACCATGCTGTTTTGATTATTGTTGCCCTGAAGTACAAGCTAAAGTCAGGGAGTGTGATACCTCCAGCATTGTTCTTTTTTCTTAGGATTGCTTTGGCTATTTGTGGTTCCATACAAATCTGATGATTTTTTGTTCTATTTCTTTAAAAAATGCCATTGGGATTTTGATGGGGATTGCATTGAATTCTGTATATTGCTTTGGGTAATATGGCCATTTTAACTATGGTGAGTCTTCCAATCCGTGAGTTCGGAAAGTCTTTCCATTTCTTTGTGTCTTCTTCAGTTTCTTTTCAAAATGTTTAATAGTTTTCAGCATGTAGGTCTTTTACATCCTCGGCTAAGTTTATTTCTAGGTACCTTTTTTTTTTGTTGCAATTACAGAAGGTGTTTTTTTTTTTCATTTCTTTTTCTGCTGTTTTATTGTAAATATATAGGAATGCAATGGACTTTTGTACGTTGATTTTGTAGCCAGCAACTTGACTGTATTCATTGATTGTTTCTAATGGCTTTTTGGAGGAGTCTTTAGGGTATTCTATATATAGCATCATGTCTTCTGCAAAGAGTGACAATTTAACTTCTTCATTCCCGATTTGGGTGCCTTTTATTTCTTTCCCTTGCCTCATTGCTCTGGCGAGGACTTCCAACACTGTGTTGAAAAGCAGAGGTGATGGGGGACAGCCCTCTTGTGTTGTTTGACGTAGGGTAAAGGGCTTCAGTTTTTCACCATTAATTATTAGATTAGCTGAGGGTTTGTCACATATGGTCTTTATTATTTTAAGGTATTTTCCTTCTATACATATTATATTAAGTGTTTAAATCATAAATGAATGTTGTATCTTTTTTTTTAATTAAATTTATTGGGGTGACAATTGTTAGTAAATTTACATAGATTTCAGGTGTACAATTCTGTATTACATCGTCTATAAATCCCATTGTGTGTTCTCCACCCAGAGTCAGTTCTCCTTCCATCACCATATATTTGATCCCCTTTACCCTCATCACCCACCCCCCACCCCCTTACCCTCTGGTAACCACTAAATTATTGTCTGTGTCTATGAGTTTTTGTTTCTCATTTGTTTGTCTTGTTCTTTTTGGTTTATATACCACATTTCAGTGAAATCATAGGGTTTTCTGCTTTTTCTGTCTGACTTATTTCACTTAGCATTATTCTCTCGAGATCCATCCATGTTGTCACAAATGCTCCTATATCATCTTTCCTTAACGCCGAATAGTATTCCATTGTGTATATGTACCACAACTTCTTTATCCATTCCTCTATCGATGGACATTTGGTTGTTTCCATGTCTTGGCCACCGTAAACAAAGCTGCAATGAACATTGGAGTACACGTGTCTCTATAGAGAAATGCTTTTATATTTTTGGGGTAGATACCCAGGAGAGCGATTGCTGGGTCATATGGTAATTCTATTCGTAATTTCTTGAGGAACCTCCACACTGCCTTCCATAGCGGCTGCACCAGTCTGCATTCCCACCAACAGTGTATGAGAGTTCCTTTTTCTCCACAGCCTCTCCAACACTTGTTACTATTTGTTTTGTTGATGAAAGCCATTCTGACTGAGGTGAGGTGATATCTCATTGTGGTTTTCATTTGCATTTCCCTGATGATTAGCGATGTTGAGCATTTTTTCATATGTCTATTTGCCATTTGTATACCTGCAGGATCGACAACGGAAGACCTGGGGGAGAAATAGGGGCTCGGGGGGACAGGGGTACGCGAGAAATGGAGACAGGATGGTGATGGCCTGATTACAGGCTGTGACCTGTCTAGCATTTTTATGGTCTTTTAGATTCATCCCTCTCAGCTGTGCCACTAAGGACTGGCGCCTGGCTTGGAGGCGGACCCTTTCTTCCAAGGCTACAATCTGGGTTTTTAGATCTCGATTAGGATCATCGGGGCCGCAGGCGGGGCAGAAGCCTCATTGTAGGAGGGAGGGCGGAGCAGCCAGTCAAGGTCATTATTTTTTGCCGCTCTATCCGCCAAATCATCCCAATCTACATCAGAAGGGTCGGGATCTACCTCCCGTGCTAGGAATGTCTGAGGCGATTGCTTATCTCTCCTCTTCTCTTTATTTTGTTGTCTACGGATTTTTGTCTTATGGGAATGTCTCTTTTGTCTTTTTTCATCATCAGAAGAGGAGGAATCCTGTAAGTTTGTTTTAGTCTTGTATGCCCCTGACCTCTTTACTTCCTCCTCTGAATCATTAGCGATAGTCTTTAAAGGGGGGTAAAGTTTGGGTCTAACATCCACTGGCGGGGTATCTTTACTAGGAGGAGGGTTGGCTTTTGCCCCCTCTGTATCACTTTCTAAGGAGATCAGGTCTTCCTCGGCCTTGACCGAGGTTTCACCTGGATCGTTTCTGGGGCCCTCCTTTAGCAATTTTTCAGTATGATGAATAGCGTTTTCAACCTCCGGACAACCTTCCCTTTTTCCTATCATTTCACCAATTAAATTCCAATATGAGAAGGCAGTTACAGGAATTTTTTCAGGTCCAAAGACCTTATAATAATCATTGAGTGCATCCCCTACTCTCCTCCATCGTCTACAGTCAATGGTGCCTTCCTGAGGAAACCAAGGGCATGTCTCCTTAACAAAGTCAAAAAACTTAAAAAGATCCTGACTCTTAACCTTTACTCCTCGCGTCCTGAGCGCATCTTTTAACTGCTTAACATAGACCTCATGCTGACTTAATTCCTGTCCCATTTCGGACGCTTATCCTCTTACCTTCTGTCTCGGCGCGGCAGGCTCCCGCGGCGGCAGAACGGTTTACTTTCGATTCGCCGGCCTTGATGAGGCGTCCTCTCCCTCTAGGGATTTTCTCGTACCCAGGCCCCACGTTGGGCGCCACGTTGTCCCGACCTGCAGGATCGACAACGGAAGACCTGGGGGAGAAATAGGGGCTCGGGGGGACAGGGGTACGCGAGAAATGGAGACAAGACAGGAATCTGATCAAGTCTCTCTTTATTGAAGGTAACAGCTTGTATATATAGATTCAGGCACATCAAAGAAACTCCTGGTCTCCCAATATGGGGACCGACCAATCAGAGGTTACTTCGTCATGGCGGGCTGTTTGAGAAATCGAAAGTTAAACTTAAACAATAGAATCGAAACTTAAGTTTGGCCCAGGGGCAACCAGGTGCAGACAAGTCCGGGCATGTCTGGGCGGGTCCGGGCAGGCCGGCCCCGGACACTCTTTGGAGAAATGTCTCCTCAGGTCCTCTGTCCATTTTTCAACTGGGTTGTTTGTTTTTTTGTCGTTGAGTTTCATGAGTTCCTTGTATATTTTGGATATTAGCCCCTTATCGGAGGAACTGTTTGCGAAAATCTTCTTTCATTCAGTTGGTTGCCTCATTATTTTGTCAATAGTTTCTTTTGCTGTGCAGAAGCTTTTCAGTTTCATATAATCCCATTCGTTTATTTTAGTTTTTACTTCCATTGCCTTTGGAGTCAGATTCATAAAATGCTCTTTCAACTCAAGGTCCATAAGTTTAGTACCTATGTTTTCTTCAATGCAGTTTATTGTGTCAGGTCTTATGCTTAAGTCTTTGATCCACTTTGAATTAATTTTGGTACATGGTGACAGATAGCAGTCCAGTTTCATTCTATTGCACGTAGCTATCCAATTCTGGCAGCACCATTTATTGAAGAGGCTGTCTTTCCTCCATTGTATGTTTTTAGCTTCTTTGTCAAAAATTATCTGTCCATATTTATGTGGTTTTATTTCTGGGTTCTCAGTTCTATTCCATTGGTCTATGTGTCTGTTTTTCCGCCAATACCAAGCTGTTTTGATTATTGTAGCCCTGTAGTACAAGCAAAAATCAGAGAGTGTGATACCTTCAGTATTGTTCTTTTTTTTTTAATATTGCTTTGGCTATTCGGGGTCTTTTGTGGTTCCAAACAAATCTG
>NW_027668895.1:55000-82500 GCF_964194185.1 Rhinolophus hipposideros | reverse complement strand
GCCGAGGACTAGGGGTAGGTGTCACGAAATGGCTCCGGGTAGTCCTAGGACTCCGAACGGATGTAGGGCTGGATTAAAGTGTGGCTAATGGTGGGTCCAGGGTGATTTCGTAGGACACGGGTTAGTGCTCTGGCTATTGGTAGGGCAAGGTGTACCGGTTGGCGACGGGCAAGTGCTAGGCTTCGGACTAGAGTGAGCACTGGGCGTTGGTCTAGGGCCCGAGGTAGGGCTAGTGGGAGCGGTACGCGTAGCGCTGGGGTAGGCAAAGGGCAAGTGGTGGGTGTCGGGGTAAACCTCGAAGTAGGCCTAGGACCAGGAGTGGGAGCTGTGGCTAGGGGTAGGGATGGGGTTGGGCCTATGGGTAGGGGGAGCTGTAGGGACTGGGGTAGGGGTAGGACCAGAGGTAGTGCTAGGCGTAGGCCTAGGGCGAGGGGTAGTGCTCGGGGTAACCTAACCCTAACCCTAACCCTAACCCTAACACTAACCCTAACCCTAACCCTAACTCTAACACCAACCCTAACCCTAACCCTAACCCTAACCCTAACCCTATACCTAACACCAACCCTAACCCTAACCCTAACCCTAACCCTAACACCAACCCTAACCCTAACCCTAACCCTAACACCAACCCTAACCCTAATCCTAACCCTAACCCTAACCCTAACCCTAACACCAACCCTAACCCTAACCCTAACCCTAACCTTAACACCAACTCTAACCCTAATCCTAACCCTAACCCTAACCCTAACACCAACCCTAACCAAAACCCTAACCCTAACCCTAACACCAACCCTAACCCTAACCCTAAACCTAACCCTATGCCTAACACGAACCCTAACCCTAACCGTAACCCTAAACCTAACCCTAACCCTAACACGAACCCTAACCCTAATCCTAATCCTAACCCTAAACCTAACACCAACCCTAACCCTAACCCTAACCCTAACCCTAAACGTAACACCAACCCTGACCCTAACCCAAACCCTAACCCTAACACAAACCCTAACCCTAACCCTAACCCTAACCCTAACACCAATCCTAACCCTAACCCTAACCCTAACTCTAACCCTAACCCTAACCCTAACACCAACCCTAACCCTAACCCTAACCCTAACAACAACCCTAACCCTAACCCTAACCCTAACCCTAACCTTAACCCTAACCCTAACCCTAACCCTAACACCAACCCTAACCCTAACTCTAACCCTAACCCTAACACCAACCCTAACCCTAATCCTAACCCTAACCCTAAAGCTAACATCAACCCTAACCCTAACCCTAACCCTAACACCAACCCTAACCCTAACCCTAACCCTAACCCTAACCCTATGCCTAACACGAACCCTAACCCTAAACCTAACCCTAACCCTAACACCAACCCTAACCCTAATCCTAATCCTAACCCTAACCCTAACCCTAACACTAACCCTAACCCTAACCCTAACCCTAACACCAACCCTAACCCTAACCCTAACCCTAACCCTAACCCTATACCTAACACCAACCCTAACCCTAACCCTAACCCTAACACCAACCCTAACCCTAACCCTAACCCTAACACCAACCCTAACCCTAATCCTAACCCTCACCCTAACCCTAACCCTAACACCAACCCTAACCGTAACCCTAACCCTAACCCTAACACCAACCCTAACCAAAACCCTAACCCTAACCCTAACACCAACCCTAACCCTAACCCTAACCCTAACCCTAACCCTATGCCTAACACGAACCCTAACCCTAACCCTAACCCTAAACCTAACCCTAACCCTAACACCAACCCTAACCCTAATCCTAATCCTAACCCTAACCCTAACCCTAAAAATAACCCTAACCCTAACCCTAACCCTAACACCAACCCTAACCCTAACCCTAACCCTAACCCTAAACCTATACCTAACACCAACCCTAACCCTAACCCTAACCCTAACCCTAACACCAACCCTAACCCTAACCCTAACCCTAACCCTAACCCTAACACCAACCCTAACCCTAACCCTAACCCTAACACCAACCCTAACCCTAATCCTAACCCTAACCCTAACCCTAACTCTAACACCAACCCTAACCGTAACCCTAACCCTAACGCTAACCCTAACCCTAACACCAACCCTAACCCTAACCCTAACCCTAACCCTAACACCAACCCTATCCCTAACCCTAACGCTAAACCCTAATCCTAACCCTAACCCTAACCCTAACCCTAACCCTAACCCTAACAAGGGCAAGGTTTACTGGTCAGCGACGGGCAAGTTCTAGGCCTCGGACTAGAAGGAGGCATGGGCGTTGGTCTAGGGCCCGAGCTAGGGCTAGTGAGAGCGGTATGTGTAGCGCTGGGGCAGGCATAGGGCAAGGGGTGGGTGTCGAGGTAAACCTCGAGTAGGCCTAGAGCCAGGAGTGGGAGCTGTGGCTAGTGGTAGGGTTGGGGGTGGGCCTATGGGTAGGGGGAGCTGTAGGGCCAGGGTAGTGGTAGGAACAGAGGTAGTGCTAGGCGTAGGCCTAGGGCGAGGGGTAGTGCTCGGTGTAGGGTTAGTTGAAGGGCTAGTGTTTGGCAGAGGCCCACGGGCAGTGTTAGGGTTAGGGCTCATGTTAAGCCTAGGACTAGTGGTAGTGGTAGGGGTTGGCCGAGGACTAGGGGTAGGTGTCACGAAATGGCTCCGGGTAGTCCTAGGACTCCGAACGGATGTAGGGCTGGATTAAAGTGTGGCTAATGGTGGGTCCAGGGTGATTTCGTAGGACACGGGTTAGTGCTCTGGCTATTGGTAGGGCAAGGTGTACCGGTTGGCGACGGGCAAGTGCTAGGCTTCGGACTAGAGTGAGCACTGGGCGTTGGTCTAGGGCCCGAGGTAGGGCTAGTGGGAGCGGTACGCGTAGCGCTGGGGTAGGCAAAGGGCAAGTGGTGGGTGTCGGGGTAAACCTCGAAGTAGGCCTAGGACCAGGAGTGGGAGCTGTGGCTAGGGGTAGGGATGGGGTTGGGCCTATGGGTAGGGGGAGCTGTAGGGACTGGGGTAGGGGTAGGACCAGAGGTAGTGCTAGGCGTAGGCCTAGGGCGAGGGGTAGTGCTCGGGGTAACCTAACCCTAACCCTAACCCTAACCCTAACACTAACCCTAACCCTAACCCTAACTCTAACACCAACCCTAACCCTAACCCTAACCCTAACCCTAACCCTATACCTAACACCAACCCTAACCCTAACCCTAACCCTAACCCTAACACCAACCCTAACCCTAACCCTAACCCTAACACCAACCCTAACCCTAATCCTAACCCTAACCCTAACCCTAACCCTAACACCAACCCTAACCCTAACCCTAACCCTAACCTTAACACCAACTCTAACCCTAATCCTAACCCTAACCCTAACCCTAACACCAACCCTAACCAAAACCCTAACCCTAACCCTAACACCAACCCTAACCCTAACCCTAAACCTAACCCTATGCCTAACACGAACCCTAACCCTAACCGTAACCCTAAACCTAACCCTAACCCTAACACGAACCCTAACCCTAATCCTAATCCTAACCCTAAACCTAACACCAACCCTAACCCTAACCCTAACCCTAACCCTAAACGTAACACCAACCCTGACCCTAACCCAAACCCTAACCCTAACACAAACCCTAACCCTAACCCTAACCCTAACCCTAACACCAATCCTAACCCTAACCCTAACCCTAACTCTAACCCTAACCCTAACCCTAACACCAACCCTAACCCTAACCCTAACCCTAACAACAACCCTAACCCTAACCCTAACCCTAACCCTAACCTTAACCCTAACCCTAACCCTAACCCTAACACCAACCCTAACCCTAACTCTAACCCTAACCCTAACACCAACCCTAACCCTAATCCTAACCCTAACCCTAAAGCTAACATCAACCCTAACCCTAACCCTAACCCTAACACCAACCCTAACCCTAACCCTAACCCTAACCCTAACCCTATGCCTAACACGAACCCTAACCCTAAACCTAACCCTAACCCTAACACCAACCCTAACCCTAATCCTAATCCTAACCCTAACCCTAACCCTAACACTAACCCTAACCCTAACCCTAACCCTAACACCAACCCTAACCCTAACCCTAACCCTAACCCTAACCCTATACCTAACACCAACCCTAACCCTAACCCTAACCCTAACACCAACCCTAACCCTAACCCTAACCCTAACACCAACCCTAACCCTAATCCTAACCCTCACCCTAACCCTAACCCTAACACCAACCCTAACCGTAACCCTAACCCTAACCCTAACACCAACCCTAACCAAAACCCTAACCCTAACCCTAACACCAACCCTAACCCTAACCCTAACCCTAACCCTAACCCTATGCCTAACACGAACCCTAACCCTAACCCTAACCCTAAACCTAACCCTAACCCTAACACCAACCCTAACCCTAATCCTAATCCTAACCCTAACCCTAACCCTAAAAATAACCCTAACCCTAACCCTAACCCTAACACCAACCCTAACCCTAACCCTAACCCTAACCCTAAACCTATACCTAACACCAACCCTAACCCTAACCCTAACCCTAACCCTAACACCAACCCTAACCCTAACCCTAACCCTAACCCTAACCCTAACCCTAACACCAACCCTAACCCTAACCCTAACCCTAACACCAACCCTAACCCTAATCCTAACCCTAACCCTAACCCTAACTCTAACACCAACCCTAACCGTAACCCTAACCCTAACGCTAACCCTAACCCTAACACCAACCCTAACCCTAACCCTAACCCTAACCCTAACACCAACCCTATCCCTAACCCTAACGCTAAACCCTAATCCTAACCCTAACCCTAACCCTAACCCTAACCCTAACCCTAACAAGGGCAAGGTTTACTGGTCAGCGACGGGCAAGTTCTAGGCCTCGGACTAGAAGGAGGCATGGGCGTTGGTCTAGGGCCCGAGCTAGGGCTAGTGAGAGCGGTATGTGTAGCGCTGGGGCAGGCATAGGGCAAGGGGTGGGTGTCGAGGTAAACCTCGAGTAGGCCTAGAGCCAGGAGTGGGAGCTGTGGCTAGTGGTAGGGTTGGGGGTGGGCCTATGGGTAGGGGGAGCTGTAGGGCCAGGGTAGTGGTAGGAACAGAGGTAGTGCTAGGCGTAGGCCTAGGGCGAGGGGTAGTGCTCGGTGTAGGGTTAGTTGAAGGGCTAGTGTTTGGCAGAGGCCCACGGGCAGTGTTAGGGTTAGGGCTCATGTTAAGCCTAGGACTAGTGGTAGTGGTAGGGGTTGGCCGAGGACTAGGGGTAGGTGTCACGAAATGGCTCCGGGTAGTCCTAGGACTCCGAACGGATGTAGGGCTGGATTAAAGTGTGGCTAATGGTGGGTCCAGGGTGATTTCGTAGGACACGGGTTAGTGCTCTGGCTATTGGTAGGGCAAGGTGTACCGGTTGGCGACGGGCAAGTGCTAGGCTTCGGACTAGAGTGAGCACTGGGCGTTGGTCTAGGGCCCGAGGTAGGGCTAGTGGGAGCGGTACGCGTAGCGCTGGGGTAGGCAAAGGGCAAGTGGTGGGTGTCGGGGTAAACCTCGAAGTAGGCCTAGGACCAGGAGTGGGAGCTGTGGCTAGGGGTAGGGATGGGGTTGGGCCTATGGGTAGGGGGAGCTGTAGGGACTGGGGTAGGGGTAGGACCAGAGGTAGTGCTAGGCGTAGGCCTAGGGCGAGGGGTAGTGCTCGGGGTAACCTAACCCTAACCCTAACCCTAACCCTAACACTAACCCTAATCCTAACCCTAACTCTAACACCAACCCTAACCCTAACCCTAACCCTAACCCTATACCTAACACCAACCCTAACCCTAACCCTAACCCTAACCCTAACACCAACCCTAACCCTAACCCTAACCCTAACACCAACCCTAACCCTAATCCTAACCCTAACCCTAACCCTAACCCTAACACCAACCCTAACCCTAACCCTAACCCTAACCTTAACACCAACTCTAACCCTAATCCTAACCCTAACCCTAACCCTAACACCAACCCTAACCAAAACCCTAACCCTAACCCTAACACCAACCCTAACCCTAACCCTAAACCTAACCCTATGCCTAACACGAACCCTAACCCTAACCGTAACCCTAAACCTAACCCTAACCCTAACACGAACCCTAACCCTAATCCTAATCCTAACCCTAACCCTAACACGAACCCTAACCCTAAACCTAACCCTAACCCTAACACCAACCCTAACCCTAACCCTAACCCTATACATAACACCCACCCTAACCCTAACCCGAACCCTAACCCTATGCCTAACACGAACCCTAACCCTAACCCTAATCCTAACCCTACCCTAACCCTAACACTAACCCTAACCCTAACCCTAACCCTAACATCAACCCTAACCCTAACCCTAACCCTAACCCTAACCCTATACCTAACACCAACCCTAACCCTAACCCTAACCCTAACCCTAACACCAACCCTAACCCTAACCCTAACCCTAACACCAACCCTAACCCTAATCCTAACCCTAACCCTAACCCTAACCCTAACACCAACCCTAACCGTAACCCTAACCCTAACCCTAACCCTAACCCTTTGCCTAACACGAACCCTAACCCTAACCCTAACCCTAACCCTAACACCAACCCTAACCCTAACCCTAACCCTAACCCTAAACTTAACACCAACCCTAACCCTAACCCAAACCCTAACCCTAACACCAACCCTAACCCTAACCCTAACCCTAACCCTAACACCAACCCTAACCGTAACCCTAACCCTAACCCTAACACCAACCCTAACCCTAACCCTAACCCTAACCTTAACACCAACTCTAACCCTAATCCTAACCCTAACCCTAACCCTAACACCAACCCTAACCAAAACCCTAACCCTAACCCTAACACCAACCCTAACCCTAACCCTAACCCTAACCCTAACCCTATGCCTAACACGAACCCTAACCCTAAACCTAACCCTAAACCTAACCCTAACCTTAACACGAACCCTAACCCTAATCCTAATCCTAACCCTAACCCTAACCCTAACCCTAACCCTAAACCTAACCCTAACCCTAACACCAACCCTAACCCTAACCCTAACCCTATACCTAACACCAACCCTAACCCTAACCCGAACCCTAACCCTATGCCTAACACGAACCCTAACCCTAATCCTAATCCTAACCCTAACCCTAACCCTAACACTAACCCTAACCCTAACCCTAACCCTAACACCAACCCTAACCCTAACCCTAACCCTAACCCTAACCCTATACCTAACACCATCCCTAACCCTAACCCTAACCCTAACCCTAACACCAACCCTAACCCTAACCCTAACCCTAACACCAAACCTAACCCGAATCCTAACCCTAACTCTAACCCTAACCCTAACACCAACCCTAACCGTAACCCTAACCCTAACCCTAACCCTAACACTATGCCTAACACGAACCCTAACCCTAACCCTAACCCTAACCCTAACACCAACCCTAACCCTAACCCTAACCCTAACCCTCAACGTAACACCAACCCTAACCCTAACCCAAACACTAACCCTAACACCAACCCTAACCCTAACCCTAACCCTAACCCTAACACCAACCCTAACCCTAAGCCTAACCCTAACTCTAACCCTAACCCTAACCGTAACACCAACCCTAACCCTAACCCTAACCCTAACACCAACCCTAACCCTAACCATAACCCTAACCCTAACCTTAACCTTAACACTAACCCTAACCCTAACACCAACCCTAACCCTAACCCTAACCCTAACCCTAACACCAACCCTAACCCTAACCCTAACCCTAACCCTAACCCTATGCCTAACACGAACCCTAACCCTAAACCTAACCCTAACCCTAACACCAACCCTAACCCTAATCCTAATCCTAACCCTAACCCTAACCCTAACACGAACCCTAACCCTAACCCTAACCCTAACACCAACCCTAACCCTAACCCTAACCCTAACCCTAACCCTATACCTAACACCAACCCTAACCCTAACCCTAACCCTAACCCTAACACCAACCCTAACCCTAACTCTAACCCTAACCCTAACCCTATGCCTAACACGAACCCTAACCCTAACCCTAACCCTAAACCTAACCCTAACCCTAACACCAACCCTAACCCTAATCCTAAGCCTAACCCTAACCCTAACCCTAACACTAACCCTAACCCTAACCCTAACCCTAACACCAACCCTAACCCTAACCCTAACCCTAACCCTAAACCTATACCTAACACCAACCCTAACCCTAACCCTAACCCTAACCCTAACACCAACCCTAACCCTAACCCTAACCCTAACACCAACCCTAACCCTAATGCTAACCCTAACCCTAACCCTAACCCTAACACCAACCCTAACCGTAACCCTAACCCTAACGCTAACCCTAACCCTAACACCAACCCTAACCCTAACCCTAACCCTAACCCTAACACCAACCCTAACCCTAACCCTGACCCTAACACCAACCCTAACCCTAATCCTAAACCTAACTCTAACCCTAACCCTAACACCAACCCTAACCGTAACCCTAAACCTAACCCTAACCCTAACACTATGCCTAACACGAACCCTAACCCTAACCCTAACCCTAACCCTAACACCAACCCTAACCCTAACCCTAACCCTAACCCTCAACGTAACACCAACCCTAACCCTAACCCAAACCCTAACCCTAACACCAACCCTAACCCTAACCCTAACCCTAACCCTAACACCAACCCTAACCCTAAGCCTAACCCTAACTCTAACCCTAACCCTAACCCTAACACCAACTCTAACCCTAACCCTAACCCTAACACCAACCCTAACCCTAACCCTAACCCTAACCCTAACCTTAACCTTAACCTTAACCCTAACCCTAACCCTAACACCAACCCTAACCCTAACCATAACCCTAACCCTAACACCAACCCTAACCCTAATCCTAACCCTAACCCTAAAGCTAACATCAACCCTAACCCTAACCCTAACCCTAACCCTAACACCAACCCTAACCCTAACCCTAACCCTAACCCTAACACCAACCCTATCCCTAACCCTAACGCTAAACCCTAATCCTAACCCTAACCCTAACCCTAACCCTAACCCTAACCCTAACAAGGGCAAGGTTTACTGGTCAGCGACGGGCAAGTTCTAGGCCTCGGACTAGAAGGAGGCATGGGCGTTGGTCTAGGGCCCGAGCTAGGGCTAGTGAGAGCGGTATGTGTAGCGCTGGGGCAGGCATAGGGCAAGGGGTGGGTGTCGAGGTAAACCTCGAGTAGGCCTAGAGCCAGGAGTGGGAGCTGTGGCTAGTGGTAGGGTTGGGGGTGGGCCTATGGGTAGGGGGAGCTGTAGGGCCAGGGTAGTGGTAGGAACAGAGGTAGTGCTAGGCGTAGGCCTAGGGCGAGGGGTAGTGCTCGGTGTAGGGTTAGTTGAAGGGCTAGTGTTTGGCAGAGGCCCACGGGCAGTGTTAGGGTTAGGGCTCATGTTAAGCCTAGGACTAGTGGTAGTGGTAGGGGTTGGCCGAGGACTAGGGGTAGGTGTCACGAAATGGCTCCGGGTAGTCCTAGGACTCCGAACGGATGTAGGGCTGGATTAAAGTGTGGCTAATGGTGGGTCCAGGGTGATTTCGTAGGACACGGGTTAGTGCTCTGGCTATTGGTAGGGCAAGGTGTACCGGTTGGCGACGGGCAAGTGCTAGGCTTCGGACTAGAGTGAGCACTGGGCGTTGGTCTAGGGCCCGAGGTAGGGCTAGTGGGAGCGGTACGCGTAGCGCTGGGGTAGGCAAAGGGCAAGTGGTGGGTGTCGGGGTAAACCTCGAAGTAGGCCTAGGACCAGGAGTGGGAGCTGTGGCTAGGGGTAGGGATGGGGTTGGGCCTATGGGTAGGGGGAGCTGTAGGGACTGGGGTAGGGGTAGGACCAGAGGTAGTGCTAGGCGTAGGCCTAGGGCGAGGGGTAGTGCTCGGGGTAACCTAACCCTAACCCTAACCCTAACCCTAACACTAACCCTAATCCTAACCCTAACTCTAACACCAACCCTAACCCTAACCCTAACCCTAACCCTATACCTAACACCAACCCTAACCCTAACCCTAACCCTAACCCTAACACCAACCCTAACCCTAACCCTAACCCTAACACCAACCCTAACCCTAATCCTAACCCTAACCCTAACCCTAACCCTAACACCAACCCTAACCCTAACCCTAACCCTAACCTTAACACCAACTCTAACCCTAATCCTAACCCTAACCCTAACCCTAACACCAACCCTAACCAAAACCCTAACCCTAACCCTAACACCAACCCTAACCCTAACCCTAAACCTAACCCTATGCCTAACACGAACCCTAACCCTAACCGTAACCCTAAACCTAACCCTAACCCTAACACGAACCCTAACCCTAATCCTAATCCTAACCCTAACCCTAACACGAACCCTAACCCTAAACCTAACCCTAACCCTAACACCAACCCTAACCCTAACCCTAACCCTATACATAACACCCACCCTAACCCTAACCCGAACCCTAACCCTATGCCTAACACGAACCCTAACCCTAACCCTAATCCTAACCCTACCCTAACCCTAACACTAACCCTAACCCTAACCCTAACCCTAACATCAACCCTAACCCTAACCCTAACCCTAACCCTAACCCTATACCTAACACCAACCCTAACCCTAACCCTAACCCTAACCCTAACACCAACCCTAACCCTAACCCTAACCCTAACACCAACCCTAACCCTAATCCTAACCCTAACCCTAACCCTAACCCTAACACCAACCCTAACCGTAACCCTAACCCTAACCCTAACCCTAACCCTTTGCCTAACACGAACCCTAACCCTAACCCTAACCCTAACCCTAACACCAACCCTAACCCTAACCCTAACCCTAACCCTAAACTTAACACCAACCCTAACCCTAACCCAAACCCTAACCCTAACACCAACCCTAACCCTAACCCTAACCCTAACCCTAACACCAACCCTAACCGTAACCCTAACCCTAACCCTAACACCAACCCTAACCCTAACCCTAACCCTAACCTTAACACCAACTCTAACCCTAATCCTAACCCTAACCCTAACCCTAACACCAACCCTAACCAAAACCCTAACCCTAACCCTAACACCAACCCTAACCCTAACCCTAACCCTAACCCTAACCCTATGCCTAACACGAACCCTAACCCTAAACCTAACCCTAAACCTAACCCTAACCTTAACACGAACCCTAACCCTAATCCTAATCCTAACCCTAACCCTAACCCTAACCCTAACCCTAAACCTAACCCTAACCCTAACACCAACCCTAACCCTAACCCTAACCCTATACCTAACACCAACCCTAACCCTAACCCGAACCCTAACCCTATGCCTAACACGAACCCTAACCCTAATCCTAATCCTAACCCTAACCGTAACCCTAACACTAACCCTAACCCTAACCCTAACCCTAACACCAACCCTAACCCTAACCCTAACCCTAACCCTAACCCTATACCTAACACCAACCCTAACCCTAACCCTAACCCTAACCCTAACACCAACCCTAACCCTAACCCTAACCCTAACACCAAACCTAACCCTAATCCTAACCCTAACTCTAACCCTAACCCTAACACCAACCCTAACCGTAACCCTAACCCTAACCCTAACCCTAACACTATGCCTAACACGAACCCTAACCCTAACCCTAACCCTAACCCTAACCCTAACACCAACCCTAACCCTAACCCTAACCCTAACCCTCAACGTAACACCAACCCTAACCCTAACCCAAACACTAACCCTAACACCAACCCTAACCCTAACCCTAACCCTAACCCTAACACCAACCCTAACCCTAAGCCTAACCCTAACTCTAACCCTAACCCTAACCGTAACACCAACCCTAACCCTAACCCTAACCCTAACACCAACCCTAACCCTAACCATAACCCTAACCCTAACCTTAACCTTAACACTAACCCTAACCCTAACACCAACCCTAACCCTAACCCTAACCCTAACCCTAACACCAACCCTAACCCTAACCCTGACCCTAACACCAACCCTAACCCTAATCCTAAACCTAACTCTAACCCTAACCCTAACACCAACCCTAACCGTAACCCTAAACCTAACCCTAACCCTAACACTATGCCTAACACGAACCCTAACCCTAACCCTAACCCTAACCCTAACACCAACCCTAACCCTAACCCTAACCCTAACCCTCAACGTAACACCAACCCTAACCCTAACCCAAACCCTAACCCTAACACCAACCCTAACCCTAACCCTAACCCTAACCCTAACACCAACCCTAACCCTAAGCCTAACCCTAACTCTAACCCTAACCCTAACCCTAACACCAACTCTAACCCTAACCCTAACCCTAACACCAACCCTAACCCTAACCCTAACCCTAACCCTAACCTTAACCTTAACCTTAACCCTAACCCTAACCCTAACACCAACCCTAACCCTAACCATAACCCTAACCCTAACACCAACCCTAACCCTAATCCTAACCCTAACCCTAAAGCTAACATCAACCCTAACCCTAACCCTAACCCTAACCCTAACACCAACCCTAACCCTAACCCTAACCCTAACCCTAACACCAACCCTATCCCTAACCCTAACGCTAAACCCTAATCCTAACCCTAACCCTAACCCTAACCCTAACCCTAACCCTAACAAGGGCAAGGTTTACTGGTCAGCGACGGGCAAGTTCTAGGCCTCGGACTAGAAGGAGGCATGGGCGTTGGTCTAGGGCCCGAGCTAGGGCTAGTGAGAGCGGTATGTGTAGCGCTGGGGCAGGCATAGGGCAAGGGGTGGGTGTCGAGGTAAACCTCGAGTAGGCCTAGAGCCAGGAGTGGGAGCTGTGGCTAGTGGTAGGGTTGGGGGTGGGCCTATGGGTAGGGGGAGCTGTAGGGCCAGGGTAGTGGTAGGAACAGAGGTAGTGCTAGGCGTAGGCCTAGGGCGAGGGGTAGTGCTCGGTGTAGGGTTAGTTGAAGGGCTAGTGTTTGGCAGAGGCCCACGGGCAGTGTTAGGGTTAGGGCTCATGTTAAGCCTAGGACTAGTGGTAGTGGTAGGGGTTGGCCGAGGACTAGGGGTAGGTGTCACGAAATGGCTCCGGGTAGTCCTAGGACTCCGAACGGATGTAGGGCTGGATTAAAGTGTGGCTAATGGTGGGTCCAGGGTGATTTCGTAGGACACGGGTTAGTGCTCTGGCTATTGGTAGGGCAAGGTGTACCGGTTGGCGACGGGCAAGTGCTAGGCTTCGGACTAGAGTGAGCACTGGGCGTTGGTCTAGGGCCCGAGGTAGGGCTAGTGGGAGCGGTACGCGTAGCGCTGGGGTAGGCAAAGGGCAAGTGGTGGGTGTCGGGGTAAACCTCGAAGTAGGCCTAGGACCAGGAGTGGGAGCTGTGGCTAGGGGTAGGGATGGGGTTGGGCCTATGGGTAGGGGGAGCTGTAGGGACTGGGGTAGGGGTAGGACCAGAGGTAGTGCTAGGCGTAGGCCTAGGGCGAGGGGTAGTGCTCGGGGTAACCTAACCCTAACCCTAACCCTAACCCTAACACTAACCCTAATCCTAACCCTAACTCTAACACCAACCCTAACCCTAACCCTAACCCTAACCCTATACCTAACACCAACCCTAACCCTAACCCTAACCCTAACCCTAACACCAACCCTAACCCTAACCCTAACCCTAACACCAACCCTAACCCTAATCCTAACCCTAACCCTAACCCTAACCCTAACACCAACCCTAACCCTAACCCTAACCCTAACCTTAACACCAACTCTAACCCTAATCCTAACCCTAACCCTAACCCTAACACCAACCCTAACCAAAACCCTAACCCTAACCCTAACACCAACCCTAACCCTAACCCTAAACCTAACCCTATGCCTAACACGAACCCTAACCCTAACCGTAACCCTAAACCTAACCCTAACCCTAACACGAACCCTAACCCTAATCCTAATCCTAACCCTAACCCTAACACGAACCCTAACCCTAAACCTAACCCTAACCCTAACACCAACCCTAACCCTAACCCTAACCCTATACATAACACCCACCCTAACCCTAACCCGAACCCTAACCCTATGCCTAACACGAACCCTAACCCTAACCCTAATCCTAACCCTACCCTAACCCTAACACTAACCCTAACCCTAACCCTAACCCTAACATCAACCCTAACCCTAACCCTAACCCTAACCCTAACCCTATACCTAACACCAACCCTAACCCTAACCCTAACCCTAACCCTAACACCAACCCTAACCCTAACCCTAACCCTAACACCAACCCTAACCCTAATCCTAACCCTAACCCTAACCCTAACCCTAACACCAACCCTAACCGTAACCCTAACCCTAACCCTAACCCTAACCCTTTGCCTAACACGAACCCTAACCCTAACCCTAACCCTAACCCTAACACCAACCCTAACCCTAACCCTAACCCTAACCCTAAACTTAACACCAACCCTAACCCTAACCCAAACCCTAACCCTAACACCAACCCTAACCCTAACCCTAACCCTAACCCTAACACCAACCCTAACCGTAACCCTAACCCTAACCCTAACACCAACCCTAACCCTAACCCTAACCCTAACCTTAACACCAACTCTAACCCTAATCCTAACCCTAACCCTAACCCTAACACCAACCCTAACCAAAACCCTAACCCTAACCCTAACACCAACCCTAACCCTAACCCTAACCCTAACCCTAACCCTATGCCTAACACGAACCCTAACCCTAAACCTAACCCTAAACCTAACCCTAACCTTAACACGAACCCTAACCCTAATCCTAATCCTAACCCTAACCCTAACCCTAACCCTAACCCTAAACCTAACCCTAACCCTAACACCAACCCTAACCCTAACCCTAACCCTATACCTAACACCAACCCTAACCCTAACCCGAACCCTAACCCTATGCCTAACACGAACCCTAACCCTAATCCTAATCCTAACCCTAACCGTAACCCTAACACTAACCCTAACCCTAACCCTAACCCTAACACCAACCCTAACCCTAACCCTAACCCTAACCCTAACCCTATACCTAACACCAACCCTAACCCTAACCCTAACCCTAACCCTAACACCAACCCTAACCCTAACCCTAACCCTAACACCAAACCTAACCCTAATCCTAACCCTAACTCTAACCCTAACCCTAACACCAACCCTAACCGTAACCCTAACCCTAACCCTAACCCTAACACTATGCCTAACACGAACCCTAACCCTAACCCTAACCCTAACCCTAACCCTAACACCAACCCTAACCCTAACCCTAACCCTAACCCTCAACGTAACACCAACCCTAACCCTAACCCAAACACTAACCCTAACACCAACCCTAACCCTAACCCTAACCCTAACCCTAACACCAACCCTAACCCTAAGCCTAACCCTAACTCTAACCCTAACCCTAACCGTAACACCAACCCTAACCCTAACCCTAACCCTAACACCAACCCTAACCCTAACCATAACCCTAACCCTAACCTTAACCTTAACACTAACCCTAACCCTAACACCAACCCTAACCCTAACCCTAACCCTAACCCTAACACCAACCCTAACCCTAACCCTGACCCTAACACCAACCCTAACCCTAATCCTAAACCTAACTCTAACCCTAACCCTAACACCAACCCTAACCGTAACCCTAAACCTAACCCTAACCCTAACACTATGCCTAACACGAACCCTAACCCTAACCCTAACCCTAACCCTAACACCAACCCTAACCCTAACCCTAACCCTAACCCTCAACGTAACACCAACCCTAACCCTAACCCAAACCCTAACCCTAACACCAACCCTAACCCTAACCCTAACCCTAACCCTAACACCAACCCTAACCCTAAGCCTAACCCTAACTCTAACCCTAACCCTAACCCTAACACCAACTCTAACCCTAACCCTAACCCTAACACCAACCCTAACCCTAACCCTAACCCTAACCCTAACCTTAACCTTAACCTTAACCCTAACCCTAACCCTAACACCAACCCTAACCCTAACCATAACCCTAACCCTAACACCAACCCTAACCCTAATCCTAACCCTAACCCTAAAGCTAACATCAACCCTAACCCTAACCCTAACCCTAACCCTAACACCAACCCTAACCCTAACCCTAACCCTAACCCTAACACCAACCCTATCCCTAACCCTAACGCTAAACCCTAATCCTAACCCTAACCCTAACCCTAACCCTAACCCTAACCCTAACAAGGGCAAGGTTTACTGGTCAGCGACGGGCAAGTTCTAGGCCTCGGACTAGAAGGAGGCATGGGCGTTGGTCTAGGGCCCGAGCTAGGGCTAGTGAGAGCGGTATGTGTAGCGCTGGGGCAGGCATAGGGCAAGGGGTGGGTGTCGAGGTAAACCTCGAGTAGGCCTAGAGCCAGGAGTGGGAGCTGTGGCTAGTGGTAGGGTTGGGGGTGGGCCTATGGGTAGGGGGAGCTGTAGGGCCAGGGTAGTGGTAGGAACAGAGGTAGTGCTAGGCGTAGGCCTAGGGCGAGGGGTAGTGCTCGGTGTAGGGTTAGTTGAAGGGCTAGTGTTTGGCAGAGGCCCACGGGCAGTGTTAGGGTTAGGGCTCATGTTAAGCCTAGGACTAGTGGTAGTGGTAGGGGTTGGCCGAGGACTAGGGGTAGGTGTCACGAAATGGCTCCGGGTAGTCCTAGGACTCCGAACGGATGTAGGGCTGGATTAAAGTGTGGCTAATGGTGGGTCCAGGGTGATTTCGTAGGACACGGGTTAGTGCTCTGGCTATTGGTAGGGCAAGGTGTACCGGTTGGCGACGGGCAAGTGCTAGGCTTCGGACTAGAGTGAGCACTGGGCGTTGGTCTAGGGCCCGAGGTAGGGCTAGTGGGAGCGGTACGCGTAGCGCTGGGGTAGGCAAAGGGCAAGTGGTGGGTGTCGGGGTAAACCTCGAAGTAGGCCTAGGACCAGGAGTGGGAGCTGTGGCTAGGGGTAGGGATGGGGTTGGGCCTATGGGTAGGGGGAGCTGTAGGGACTGGGGTAGGGGTAGGACCAGAGGTAGTGCTAGGCGTAGGCCTAGGGCGAGGGGTAGTGCTCGGGGTAACCTAACCCTAACCCTAACCCTAACCCTAACACTAACCCTAATCCTAACCCTAACTCTAACACCAACCCTAACCCTAACCCTAACCCTAACCCTATACCTAACACCAACCCTAACCCTAACCCTAACCCTAACCCTAACACCAACCCTAACCCTAACCCTAACCCTAACACCAACCCTAACCCTAATCCTAACCCTAACCCTAACCCTAACCCTAACACCAACCCTAACCCTAACCCTAACCCTAACCTTAACACCAACTCTAACCCTAATCCTAACCCTAACCCTAACCCTAACACCAACCCTAACCAAAACCCTAACCCTAACCCTAACACCAACCCTAACCCTAACCCTAAACCTAACCCTATGCCTAACACGAACCCTAACCCTAACCGTAACCCTAAACCTAACCCTAACCCTAACACGAACCCTAACCCTAATCCTAATCCTAACCCTAACCCTAACACGAACCCTAACCCTAAACCTAACCCTAACCCTAACACCAACCCTAACCCTAACCCTAACCCTATACATAACACCCACCCTAACCCTAACCCGAACCCTAACCCTATGCCTAACACGAACCCTAACCCTAACCCTAATCCTAACCCTACCCTAACCCTAACACTAACCCTAACCCTAACCCTAACCCTAACATCAACCCTAACCCTAACCCTAACCCTAACCCTAACCCTATACCTAACACCAACCCTAACCCTAACCCTAACCCTAACCCTAACACCAACCCTAACCCTAACCCTAACCCTAACACCAACCCTAACCCTAATCCTAACCCTAACCCTAACCCTAACCCTAACACCAACCCTAACCGTAACCCTAACCCTAACCCTAACCCTAACCCTTTGCCTAACACGAACCCTAACCCTAACCCTAACCCTAACCCTAACACCAACCCTAACCCTAACCCTATGCCTAACACGAACCCTAACCCTAAACCTAACCCTAACCCTAACACCAACCCTAACCCTAATCCTAATCCTAACCCTAACCCTAACCCTAACACGAACCCTAACCCTAACCCTAACCCTAACACCAACCCTAACCCTAACCCTAACCCTAACCCTAACCCTATACCTAACACCAACCCTAACCCTAACCCTAACCCTAACCCTAACACCAACCCTAACCCTAACTCTAACCCTAACCCTAACCCTATGCCTAACACGAACCCTAACCCTAACCCTAACCCTAAACCTAACCCTAACCCTAACACCAACCCTAACCCTAATCCTAAGCCTAACCCTAACCCTAACCCTAACACTAACCCTAACCCTAACCCTAACCCTAACACCAACCCTAACCCTAACCCTAACCCTAACCCTAAACCTATACCTAACACCAACCCTAACCCTAACCCTAACCCTAACACCAACCCTAACCCTAACCCTAACCCTAACACCAACCCTAACCGTAACCCTAACCCTAACGCTAACCCTAACCCTAACACCAACCCTAACCCTAACCCTAACCCTAACCCTAACACCAACCCTAACCCTAACCCTGACCCTAACACCAACCCTAACCCTAATCCTAAACCTAACTCTAACCCTAACCCTAACACCAACCCTAACCGTAACCCTAAACCTAACCCTAACCCTAACACTATGCCTAACACGAACCCTAACCCTAACCCTAACCCTAACCCTAACACCAACCCTAACCCTAACCCTAACCCTAACCCTCAACGTAACACCAACCCTAACCCTAACCCAAACCCTAACCCTAACACCAACCCTAACCCTAACCCTAACCCTAACCCTAACACCAACCCTAACCCTAAGCCTAACCCTAACTCTAACCCTAACCCTAACCCTAACACCAACTCTAACCCTAACCCTAACCCTAACACCAACCCTAACCCTAACCCTAACCCTAACCCTAACCTTAACCTTAACCTTAACCCTAACCCTAACCCTAACACCAACCCTAACCCTAACCATAACCCTAACCCTAACACCAACCCTAACCCTAATCCTAACCCTAACCCTAAAGCTAACATCAACCCTAACCCTAACCCTAACCCTAACCCTAACACCAACCCTAACCCTAACCCTAACCCTAACCCTATGCCTAACACGAACCCTAACCCTAAACCTAACCCTAACCCTAACACCAACCCTAACCCTAATCCTAATCCTAACCCTAACCCTAACCCTAACACTAACCCTAACCCTAACCCTAACACCAACCCTAACCCTAACCCTAACCCTAACCCTAACCCTATACCTAACACCAACCCTAACCCTAACCCTAACCCTAACCCTAACACCAACCCTAACCCTAACCCTAACCCTAACCCTATGCCTAACATGAACCCTAACCCTAACCCTAACCCTAAACCTAACCCTAACCCTAACACCAAACCTAACCCTAAGCCTAATCCTAACCCTAACCCTAACCCTAACACTAACCCTAACCCTAACCCTAACCCTAACACCAACCCTAACCCTAACCCTAACCCTAACCCTAAACCTATACCTAACACCAACCCTAACCCTAACCCTAACCCTAACCCTAACACCAACCCTAACCCTAACCCTAACCCTAACACCAACCCTAACCCTAATCCTAACCCTAACCCTAACCCTAACCCTAACACCAACCCTAACCGTAACCCTAACCCTAACGCTAACCCTAACCCTAACACCAACCCTAACCCTAACCCTAACCCTAACCCTAACACCAACCCTATCCCTAACCCTAACCCTAAACCCTAATCCTAACCCTAACCCTAACCCTAACCCTAACAAGGGCAAGGTTTACTGGTCAGCGACGGGCAAGTTCTAGGCCTCGGACTAGAAGGAGGCATGGGCGTTGGTCTAGGGCCCGAGCTAGGGCTAGTGAGAGCGGTAGGTGTAGCGCTGGGGCAGGCATAGGGCAAGGGGTGGGTGTCGAGGTAAACCTCGAGTAGGCCTAGAGCCAGGAGTGGGAGCTGTGGCTAGTGGTAGGCTTGGGGGTGGGCCTATGGGTAGGGGGAGCTGTAGGGCCAGGGTAGTGGTAGGAACAGAGGTAGTGCTAGGCGTAGGCCTAGGGCGAGGGGTAGTGCTCGGGGTAGGGTTAGTTGAAGGGCTAGTGTTTGGCAGAGGCCCACGGGCAGTGTTAGGGTTAGGGCTCATGTTAAGCCTAGGACTAGTGGTAGTGGTAGGGGTTGGCCGAGGACTAGGGGTAGGTGTCACGACATGGCTCCGGGTAGTCCTAGGACTCCGAACGGATGTAGGGCTGGATTAGGGTGTGGCTAACGGTGGGTCCAGGGTGATTTCGTAGGACACGGGTTAGTGCTCTGGCTATTGGTAGGGCAAGGTGTACCGGTTGGCGACGGGCAAGTGCTAGGCTTCGGACTAGAGTGAGCACTGGGCGTTGGTCTAGGGCCCGAGGTAGGGCTAGTGGGAGCGGTAGGCGTAGCGCTGGGGTAGGCAAAGGGCAAGGGGTGGGTGTCGAGGTAAACCTCGAAGTAGGCCTAGGACCAGGAGTGGGAGCTGTGGCTTGGGGTAGGGATGGGGGTGGGCCTATGGGTAGGGGGAGCTGTAGGGACTGGGGTAGGGGTAGGACCAGAGGTAGTGCTAGGCGTAGGCCTAGGGCGAGGGGTAGTGCTCGGGGTTACCTAACCCTAACCCTAACCCTAACCCTAACCCTAACACTAACCCTAACCCTAACCCTAACTCTAACACCAACCCTAACCCTAACCCTAACCCTAACCCTAACCCTAACCCTAACCCTATACCTAACACCAACCCTAACCCTAACCCTAACCCTAACCCTAACACCAACCCTAAACCTAACCCTAACCCTAACACCAACCCTAACCCTAATCCTAACCCTAACCCTAACCCTAACCCTAACCCTATGCCTAACACCAACCCTAACCCTAACCCTAACCCTAAACCTAACCCTAACCCTAACACGAACCCTAACCCTAATCCTAATCCTAACCCTAACCCTAACCCTAACCCTAAACCTAACCCTAACCCTAACACCAACCTTAACCCTAACCTTAACCCTATACCTAACACCAACCCTAACCCTAACCCGAACCCTAACCCTATGCCTAACACGAACCCTAACCCTAACCCTAATCCTAACCCTAACCCTAACCCTAACACTAACCCTAACCCTAACCCTAACCCTAACACCAACCCTAACCCTAACCCTAACCCTAACCCTAAACCTATACCTAACACCAACCCTAACCCTAACCCTAACCCTAACCCTAACCCTAACACCAACCCTAACCCTAACCCTAACACCAACACTAACCCTAATCCTAACCCTAACCCTAACCCTAACCCTAACACCAACCCTAACCGTAACCCTAACCCTAACCCTAACCCTAACCCTATGCCTAACACGAACCCTAACCCTAACCCTAACCCTAACCCTAACCCTAACACCTACCCTAACTCTAACCCTAACCCTAACCCTAACCCTAAACGTAACACCAACCCTAACCCTAACCCAAACCCTAAGCCTAACACCAACCCTAACCCTAACCCTAACCCTAACCCTAACACCAACCCTAACCCTAACCCTAACCCTAACTCTAACCCTAACCCTAACCCTAACACCAACCCTAACCCTAACCCTAACCCTAACCCTAACACCAACCCTAACCCTAACCCTAACCCTAAAACTAACCTTAACCCTAACTGTAACCCTAACCCTAACACCAACCCTAACCCTAACCCTAACCCTAACCCTAACAACAACCCTAACACTAATCCTAACCCTAACCCTAAAGCTAACATCAACCCTAACCCTAAACCTAACCCTAACCCTAACACCAACCCTAACCCTAACCCTAACCCTAACCCTATGCCTAACACGAACCCTAACCCTAAACCTAACCCTAACCCTAACACCAACCCTAACCCTAATCCTAATCCTAACCCTAACCCTAACCCTAACACTAACCCTAACCCTAACCCTAACCCTAACACCAACCCTAACCCTAACCCTAACCCTAACCCTAACCCTATACCTAACACCAACCCTAACCCTAACCCTAACCCTAACCCTAACACCAACCCTAACCCTAACCCTAACACCAACCCTAACCCTAATCCTAAACCTAACCCTAACCCTAACCCTAACACCAACCCTAACCGTAACCCTAACCCTAACCCTAACACCAACCCTAACCAAAACCCTAACCCTAACCCTAACACGAACCCTAACCCTAACCCTAACCCTAAACCTAACCCAAACCCTAACACCAACCCTAACCCTAACCCTAACCCTAACACCAAACCTAACCCTAATCCTAACCCTAACCCTAACCCTAACCCTAACACCAACCCTAACCCTAACCCTAACACCAACCCTAACCCTAACCCTAACCCTAACCTTAACACCAACTCTAACCCTAATCCTAACCCTAACCCTAACCCTAACACCAACCCTAACCAAAACCCTAACCCTAACCCTAACACCAACCCTAACCCTAACCCTAACCCTAACCCTAACCCTATGCCTAACACGAACCCTAACCCTAACCCTAACCCTAAACCTAACCCTAACCCTAACACGAACCCTAACCCTAATCCTAATCCTAACCCTAACCCTAACCCTAACCCTAACCCTAAACCTAACCCTAACCCTAACACTAACCCTAACCCTAACCCTAACCCTATACATAACACCAACCCTAACCCTAACCCGAACCCTAACCATATGCCTAACACGAACCCTAACCCTAACCCTAATCCTAACCCTAACCCTAACCCTAACACTAACCCTAACCCTAACCCTAACCCTAACCCTAACACCAACCCTAACCCTAACCCTAACCCTAACCCTATACCTAACACCAACCCTAACCCTAACCCGAACCCTAACCCTAACACCAACCCTAACCGTAACCCTAACCCTAACCCTAACACCAACCCTAACCCTAACCCTAACCCTAACCTTAACACCAACTCTAACCCTAATCCTAACCCTAACCCTAACCCTAACACCAACCCTAACCAAAACCCTAACCCTAACCCTAACACCAACCCTAACCCTAACCCGAACCCTAACCCTAACCCTAACCCTATGCTTAACACGAACCCTAACCCTAACCCTAACCCTAAACCTAACCCTAACCCTAACACGAACCCTAACCCTAATCCTAATCCTAACCCTAACCCTAACCCTAACCCTAACCTTAAACCTAACCCTAACCCTAACACCAACCCTAACCCTAACCCTAACCCTAACCCTAACACTAACCCTAACCTTAACCCTAACCCTAACACCAACCCTAACCCTAACCCTAACCCTAACCCTAACCCTAACCCTAACCCTATACCTAACACCAACCCTAACCCTAACCCTAACCCTAACACCAACCCTAACCGTAACCCTAACCCTAACCCTAACCCTAACACTATGCCTAACACGAACCCTAACCCTAACCCTAACCATAACCCTAACACCAACCCTAACCCTAACCCTAACCCTAACCCTAAACGTAACACCAACCCTAACCCTAACCCAAACCCTAACCCTAACACCAACCCTAACCATAACCCTAACCCTAACCCTAACACCAACCCTAACCCTAACCCTAAACCCTAACCCTAACCCTAACTCTAACCCTAACCCTAACCCTAACACCAACCCTAACCCTAACCCTAACACCAACCCTAACCCTAACCCTAACCCTAACCCTAACCTTAACCCTAACCCTAACCCTAACCCTAACACCAACCCTAACCCTAACCATAACCCTAACCCTAACACCAACCCTAACCCTAATCCTAACCCTAACCCTAAAGCTAACATCAACCCTAACCCTAACCCTAACCCTAACCCTAACACCAACCCTAACCCTAACCCTAACCCTAACCCTAACCCTATGCCTAACACGAACCCTAACCCTAAACCTAACCCTAACCCTAACACCAACCCTAACCCTAATCCTAATCCTAACCCTAACCCTAACCCTAACACTAACCCTAACCCTAACCCTAACCCTAACACCAACCCTAACCCTAACCCTAACCCTAACCCTAACCCTATACCTAACACCAACCCTAACCCTAACCCTAACCCTAACCCTAACACCAACCCTAACCCTAACCCTAACCCTAACCCTATGCCTAACACGAACCCTAACCCTAACCCTAACCCTAAACCTAACCCTAACCCTAACACCAACCCTAACCCTAATCCTAATCCTAACCCTAACCCTAACCCTAACACTAACCCTAACCCTAAACCTAACCCTAACACCAACCCTAACCCTAACCCTAACCCTAACCCTAAACCTATACCTAACACCAACCCTAACCCTAACCCTAACCCTAACCCTAACACCAACCCTAACCCTAACCCTAACCCTAACACCAACCCTAACCCTAATCCTAACCCTAACCCTAACCCTAACCCTAACACCAACCCTAACCGTAACCCTAACCCTAACGCTAACCCTAACCCTAACACCAACCCTAACCCTAACCCTAACCCTAACCCTAACACCAACCCTATCCCTAACCCTAACCCTAAACCCTAATCCTAACCCTAACCCTAACCCTAACCCTAACTCTAACACTAACCCTAACCCTAACCCTAACTCTAACACCAACCCTAACCCTAACCCTAACCCTAACCCTAACCCTATACCTAACACCAACCCTAACCCTAACCCTAACCCTAACCCTAACACCAACCCTAACCCTAACCCTAACCCTAACACCAACCCTAACCCTAATCCTAACCCTAACCCTAACCCTAACCCTAACCCTAACACCAACCCTATCCGTAACCCTAACCCTAACCCTAACACCAACCCTAACCCTAACCCTAACCCTAACCTTAACACCAACTCTAACCCTAATCCTAACCCTAACCCTAACCCTAACACCAACCCTAACCAAAACCCTAACCCTAACCCTAACACCAACCCTAACCCTAACCCTAACCCTAACCCTAACCCTATGCCTAACACCAACCCTAACCCTAACCCTAACCCTAAACCTAACCCTAACACGAACCCTAACCCTAATCCTAATCCTAACCCTAATTCTAACCCTAACCCTAACCCTAACCCTAACCCTATACCTAACACCAACCCTAACCCTAACCCTAACCCTAACCCTAACACCAACCCTAACCCTAACCCTAACCCTAACACCAACCCTAACCCTAATCCTAACCCTAACCCTAACCCTAACCCTAACACCAACCCTAACCGTAACCCTAACCCTAACCCTAACACCAACCCTAACCCTAACCCTAACCCTAACCCTAACACCAACCCTAACCCTAAACCTAACCCTAACACTAACCCTAACCCTAACCCTAACACAAACCCTAACCCTAACCCTAACCCTAACCCTAACACCAACCCTAACCCTAACCCTAACCCTAACTCTAACCCTAACCCTAACCCTAACACCAACCCTAACCCTAACCCTAACCCTAACGCTAACACCAACCCTAACCCTAACCCTAACCCTAACACCAACCCTAACCGTAACCCTAACCCTAACCCTAACACCAACCCTAACCCTAACCCTAACCCTAACCCTAACACCAACCCTAACCCTAACCCTAACCCTAACACTAACCCTAACCCTAACCCTAACACCAACCCTAACCCTAACCCTAACCCTAACCCTAACACCAACCCTAACCCTAACCCTACCCTAACTCTAACCCTAACCCTAACCCTAACACCAACCCTAACCCTAACCCTAACCCTAACGCTAACACCAACCCTAACCCTAACCCTAACCCTAACACCAACCCTAACCCTAATCCTAACCCTAACCCTAACCCTAACCCTAACACCAACCCTAACCGTAACCCTAACCCTAACCCTAACCCTAACCCTATGCCTAACACGAACCCTAACCCTAACCCTAACCCTAACACCAACCCTAACCCGAACCCTAACCCTAACCCTAAACGTAACACCAACCCTGACCCTAACCCAAACCCTAACCCTAACACAAACCCTAACCCTAACCCTAACCCTAACCCTAACACCAACCCTAACCCTAACCCTAACCCTAACTCTAACCCTAACCCTAACCCTAACACCAACCCTAACCCTAACCCTAACCCTAACAACAACCCTAACCCTAACCCTAACCCTAAACTTAACCCTAACCCTAATTCTAACCCTAACACCAACCCTAACCCTAACCCTAACCGTAACCCTAACACCAACCCTAAACCTAATCCTAACCCTAACCCTAAAGCTAACATCAACCCTAACCCTAACCCTAACCCTAACCCTAACACCAACCCTAACCCTAACCCTAACCCTAACCCTAACCCTATGCCTAACACGAACCCTAACCCTAATCTAACCCTAACCCTAACACCAACCCTAACCCTAATCCTAATCCTAACCCTAACCCTAACCCTAACACTAACCCTAACCCTAACCCTAACCCTAACACCAACCCTAACCGTAACCCTAACCCTAACCCTAACCCTATACCTAACACGAACCCTAACCCTAACCCTAACCCTAACCCTAACACCAACCCTAACCCTAACCCTAACCCTAACACCAACCCTAACCCTAATCCTAACCCTAACCCTAACCCTAACTTTAACACCAACCCTAACCGTAACCCTAACCCTAACCCTAACCCCAACCATAACCAAAACCCTAACCCTAACCCTAACACCAACCCTAACCCTAACCCTAACCCTAACCCTAACCCTATGCCTAACACGAACCCTAACCCTAACCCTAACCCTAAACCTAACCCTAACCCTAACACCAACCCTAAACCTAATCCTAATCCTAACCCTAACCCTAACCCTAACACTAACCCTAACCCTAACCCTAACCCTAACCCTAACACCAACCCTAACCCTAAGCCTAACCCTAACCCTAAACCTATACCTAACACCAACCCTAACCCTAACCCTAACCTTAACCCTAACACCAACCCTAACCCTAACCCTAACCCTAACACCAACCCTAACCCTAATCCTAACCCTAACCCTAACCCTAACCCTAACACCAACCCTAACCGTAACCCTAACCCTAACCCTAACCCTAACCCTAACACTAACCCTAACCCTAACCCTAACACCAACCCTAACCCTAACCCTAACCCTAACCCTAACACCAACCCTAACCCTAACCCTAACCCTAACTCTAACCCTAACCCTAACCCTAACACCAACCCTAACCCTAACCCTAACCCTAACGCTAACACCAGCCCTAACCCTAACCCTAACCCTAACACCAACCCTAACCGTAACCCTAACCCTAACCCTATGCCTAACACGAACCCTAACCCTAACCCTAACCCTAACCCTAACACCAACCCTAACCCTAACCCTAACCATAACCCTAAACGTAACACCAACCCTGACCCTAACCCAAACACTAACCCAAACACAAACCCTAACCCTAACCCTAACCCTAACCCTAACACCAACC